>NC_134353.1:932016486-932133986 GCF_048569485.1 Anomaloglossus baeobatrachus | reverse complement strand
TCCACAATGGATTTGATGCAAAAGTAAATTAAACTTGGTTTCATTGGCATAAAAAATTAATATTAGAACGGTACGGCAAGTGAGTCAGCACAAGAGTGGGGAGCAGCAGCACCAGGGCAGGTGAAGGGCGACATCAGTAAAACGTTTTTCATATTTCAACCTCTTTTTTTCTATTACCTTCTGGGGTTTGAAGAAACTTTGGAGCGTAAAAAAAAACACAAATCAAATTTAAGCAAATCTGGCAATTTGACTTTTGTCAGACTTGCTCATTTCTAGCTGGGATGTTTTGAGCTCCATTTCTCTTTGACACATTGTAGCAGTGAGTAAAGGGTACTTTACACGCTGCGACATCGCTAGAGATTACTAGCGATGTCGTGCGCAATTGCACCCGCCCCCGTTGTATGTGCGACATGTGTTGATCGCTGCCGTAGCGAACAAATCGCTACGGCAGCATCACACGCACCTACCTGTTCAGCGACGTCGCTGTGACTGCCGAACAATCTCTCCCTCAAGGGGGAGGTGCGTTCGGCGTCACAGCGATGTCACTAAGCGGCCGTCCAATAGAAGAGGAGGGGCGGAGATGAGCGGCCGGAACATCCCGCCCACCTCCTTCCTTCCTCATTACCGGTGGATGCAGGTAAGGAGATGTCCGTCGCTCCCGCGGTGTCACATATAGTGATGTGTGGTGCCGCAGGAACGACGAACAACATCGTACCCGCAGCAGCAACGATATTAAGGAAATGAACGACGTGTCAACGATCACCGTTTTAGAACGATGTTGCGATCGTTGATTGTCACTCCTTGGTGTCACACGCTGCGATATCGCTACCGGCGCCGGATGTGCGTCACTAACGACGTGACCCCGACGATATATCGGTAGCGATGTCGCAGCGTGTAAAGCACCCAAATGTAGACCCTAACCAAGAAGGGACGTGCCGGTGCAGGAATGTCCTACCTGAAGGTCAACACAAGCAATGAGTTGTCAAGAAATGCGGGAAAAATCCCCACACAATAATTACCGGTAAAATCTTGTCTGATTTGCGGCGTTTCCAAATGTTTGGAGATAAGAAAATAACAAATTGATTTTTTTTTTAGCGCGGCCGAGCCCCTATAGATTCCCAATGGCAGGATTTATGTTCGCAATGGCTAATTACCATACTTTTTTTTTTTTTTTTAACCAAGTTTTCTCCAAGCCGCACGCGGTGTCCTTGCGTTGAGGAATCAATTGTCTGCCTTCGCGTGGCACGAGCCCCTGGTGGATATCATCACTGCTCACAAATGTAATTATTGGGAAACCGCAATGTTTTACATGATAAGTGGTTTCTAATTGCAAACATGCCTCCGTATCCATCAATCTGACTCCCTCCGACAATACAAATGGCTCCGTCAACAGCTGCTAATAACGGGAAAGTTGTGAGCGGGAATTAAGTCATACTTAGCGGCGTTATTGTAGCATCTACAAAGTGGATTTTACACTCCGCCATTAACTAAGTAGATTTTTAGCGCCGGAGACGTGTCATTTCCATTTTCTGGGTTTAATTGCTCTCATTTTGCATTTTCAGGTCCTCTGAGGTTCCTTTCCCAGACAGAATCCGTCACGTCGTTCATTGGTGACACCGCTCTGCTGAAATGTGAGATTGTCGGGGAGCCCATGCCTACGGTCCACTGGCAGAAGAACCAAGAAGACCTGGTGCTGACCCCCGGTGACACGCGGGTGCTGGTGCTCCCTTCAGGGGCTTTGCAGATAAGTCGCCTACAAGCAGGAGACGCTGGACTCTACAGGTGCTTGGCGAAAAATCCCGGCAGCTCCAGGACGGGAAATGAGGCCGAGATCCGCATATTATCTGGTGAGGGGTTAATTTATGGTAATTTAAAGGGGATGTCCATTTTTGTCACAAAGATTATAAATTGTCCTGTTTCCAGTACAAGTATTTAATTTTCCTGCAGTGCCCCTACAGGACAAGTGAGGGATTACACAGTTGTCTAAATGGGCTATAGTCAGCATTGGGGACTGCAGGGATCTGTACTGGGAGGAGTGGGGGACCGCAGGGATCTGTACTCGGAGGAGTGGGGACTGCAGGGATCTGTACTCGGAGGAGTGGGGACTGCAGGGATCTGTAGTGGGAGTGGTGACCGCAGGGATCTGTAGTGGGAGGAGTGGGGGCCGCAGGGATCTGTACTGGGAGGAGTGGGGACTGCAGGGATCTATCCTGGGAGAAGTGGGGGACCGCAGGGATCTGTACTGGGAGGAGTGGGGACCGCAGGGATCTGTACTGGGAGCAGTGGGGACTGCAGGGATCTGTACTGGGAGGAGTGGGGACCGCAGGGATCTGTACTGGGAGAAGTGGGGGACCGCAGGGATCTGTACTGGGAGGAGTGGGAACTGCAGGGATCTTTACTGGGAGAAGTGGGGGACCGCAGGGATCTGTACTGGGAGGAGTGAGGACGGCAGGGATCTGTAGTGGGAGGAGTGGGGACCGCAGGGATCTGTACTGGGAGCAGTGCGGACCGCAGGGATCTGTACTGGGAGGAGTTAGGACGGCAGGGATCTGTAGTGGGAGGAGTGAGGAAGGCAGGGATCTGTATTGGGAGGAGTGGGGACGGCAGGGATCTGTAGTGGGAGGAGTGGGGGACCACAGGGATCTGTACTGAGAGGAGTGGGGACCGCAGGGAACTGTACTGGGAGGAGTGGGGACTGCAGGGATTTGTGCTGGGAGGAGTGGGGACTGCAGGGATCTGTATTGGGAGAAGTGGGGACAGCAGGGACGTGTACTGGGAGGAGTGGGGACCACAGGGATCTGTAGTGGGAGCAGTGGGGACCGCAGGGATCTGTACTAGGAGCAGTGGGGACCGCAGGGATCTGTACTATGAGCAGTGGGGGCCGCAGGGATCTGTACTGGGAGAAGTGGGGACCGCAGGTGACTCGTCCACCCCAAGGCCTTAGGTGACTCGGCGTCGGGCCGGACTAGTCCGGGGTAGTCAGCGGTGGCGTGACCCTGGTGGAGTCAGTTAAAATGGCGATATAGGGGAGATGGTGATAATGTTTATATGAATATTCGTGACGCCACCTGTGGTAATTTGCAGCTATGGAGCCGCAGCTGCTGGAAGGGACCTCCGGGGCTGATGTTATGGCAGCTGAGGTGTTTCTTGCTCTCCACAGGTAGAGCAGGTACCCCGGGGCAACCGTTTGGTGCTTGGTAAAGTCTATGGTGTTTATGGACGAGGTGTAGGATAAACCAGACGACACAGGGCTTGCAGTTAAGATGTTTACTGTTCAGTTCAATGCGGTAGCTACCCGGTTACCCACGGAATGCCAGGATCCGCTGTCAGGGGCCGCTGCCGATCCCGGATAGGTCAAGGGTCAGTCCCCTTGTTGTGTGTGTCCTTTTCTGACTGGCTTCCTAGCCTTCAACTGTTTAGATGGGGAATTTTTTTTCTATCGGGGGCCATTTGGAAATTTCTACCAACCTTCGGGGGCCGCAAAAAATTAACAGCTTGAAAGTTACCCTAATATATTTGGTCAAACAATTTAACTCACACCTACACCCCAACTATGGTGGCTGGAGCTGCTTTTATTTGTTGTGGCTGTGATATTCGGCGATGTTGAACATGCTGCTTCTCACAACTGCGTTTCCAGGTTTGTCTCAGTCTGGAGCAGTCAACAAATTGGTAAATCATAAACATCACATAGGAGACGCTGGAGGCAAATATATCACAGGAGGGGCTGGAGACATAGACATCACTGGAGATGTGGGGTGCATATATACATCACAGGAGGGGCTGGGGGCATATATACATCACAGGAGGGGCTGGGGGCATATATACATCACAGGAGGGTCTGGGGGCGTATATACATCACAGGAGGGGCTGGGGGCGTATATACATCACAGGAGGGGCTGGGGGCGTATATACATCACAGGAGGGGCTGGGGGCATATATACATCACAGGAGGGGCTGGGGGCGTATATACATCACAGGAGGGGCTGGGGGCATATATACATCACAGGAGGGGCAGGAGGCGTATATACATTACAGGAGGGGCTGGGGGCTTGGACCGCACTGGGGTGACACACAGGCAGAACTGGGGTGGTAGGAGTCACACAGCACTGAGAGGCATAAACTGCAGGGAGGCATGCAAAGCAGTGAGGGGGAGGTATGAGTCACACAGCACAAGAATCAGGGCTCTCACAGCACGGGAAGGCATGCACAGCAGGGAGGCATGAGTCACACAGCCCGGGGAGACATGCACAGCAGAGAGGCAGGACTCAAACAACACGAGGAGGCATGCACAGCAGGGAGGCATGAGTCACACAGCCCGGGGAGACATGCACAGCAGAGAGGCAGGACTCAAACAACACGAGGAGGCATGCACAGCAGGGAGGCATGAGTCACACAGCCAGGGAAGGCAGGATTCACTCAGCATGGTGAGGCATGCACAGCAGGAAGGGATGAGTCACACAGCACAGGGAGACATGCACAGCATGGAAGCAGGACTCACACAGCCCGGTGAGGCATGCACAGTAGGGAGGCAGGGAATCCGGTAAAGCTGCTCTTCTTCTGTGGGACAGGAGCACACACTGCGTGAGCGTATCTCATGTTTATCCCACCCACAAAGTACGTCGAGTACGTAGAGAGCCTATGCTAGGCGCACCACAATGTGTGATTTAAAGGGCCGGCAGCCGACATGATCGTGGCTGCCGCCGGAGTAGTGCGGTCACCAGCAATGTGCCCAGGGGTCGTATAAAAAGTCATCGCGGGCCGCATACGGAATCCTGTCTTTCTTTGGGGTGTCACCGGGGCCTAACTAGACCCCAGGATCTCCACCAGGAATCTCCTTCTGTCTCTGCCTTTCTGTCTGCTGTCCTCTCCTAAAAAATAAGGAATAACGTTTGGAACTCCATTCTATGTCTGAACTGGGTGCAAAAAACCTAAAAAAACATCACTATATGGAGATAAGGTATGCACACCAGTGACTATGGAAGGGGAATACATGGAATAGCAGAAACTGCTGTGTGAATACTGACATGAAAAATTCAATAGCTATATGTAAGAATGAAATGTGAAAAATGGAACCTGCATTACTGCCATGAATATATGAATAAAGAGAAATTTAGCTACTGAATTGATCAATGCAATAGAGCCCTTACACATAGCTATTGAATTTTTCATGTCAGTATTCACACAGCAGTTTCTGCTATTTCATGTATTCCCCTTACATAGTCACTGGTGTGCATACCTTATCTCCCCATAGTGATGTTTTTTTAGGTTTTTTGCACCCAGTTCAGACATAGAATGGTGTTCCAAACGTTATTCCTTATTTGTTAGTTGTTTTTCGTTTGTGAACCCTCCCCAACCACACCTATTGCCAATCCATATCATACGCATATATAGCCTGGGTCTCAGCTTCCCACACACGGTAAGTTGTTTAACTGCATGAGAGGACACACACAAGCTAGGGACCCCAACGTAGAGAAATACTTTGGCGTAGTGTTGGGGCTCTATTGCATTGATCAATTCAGTAGCTAAATTTCTCTTTATTCATATATTCATGGCAGTAATGCAGGTTCCATTTTTCACATTTCATTCTTACACATAGCTATTGAATTTTTCATGTCAGTATTCACACAGCAGTTTCTGCTATTACATGTATTCCCCTTACACTGTCGCTGGTGTGCATACCTTATCTCCATATAGTGCTGTCCTCTCCTGACACCCCACCTCCTCACTCCTCTACTCCTTCTTACAGACTCTCCGAACTTCAACTTCCTAGTTCCTTTTTCTACTCTCTCTCTCTGACTCCTCCCACACACCCCCTGACTAGGCCCCACCCACACTATTAGGGACCAGGAATGGGACTTACGGCCCCATGAATACATCTATGGGGGTTGCTGCCACTATCCCTGACCCAGTGTATGCCTACCAATTGGTGTGTGCAAGTTTTGTCTGTACACCGGTAGTTGACCCTATTCTTACCCGGGATGGGATACCACACCTCTGTCTGAGGTACAATATCTCTGTGGCGACGGAAGCCTCAGGGGCGCCACACAGGGATCTGTACTGGGAGCAGTGGGGACCACAGGGACCTGTACTGGGAGGAGTGGGGACCACAGGGATCTGTACTGGGAGGAGTGGGGACCACAGGGATCTGTACTGGGAGGAATGGGGACCACAGGGATCTGTACTGGGAGGAGTGGGGACCACAGGGATCTGTACTGGGAGGAGTGGAGACTGCAGGGATCTGTACTGGGAGGAGTGGGGACTGCAGGGATCTGTACTTGGAGAAGTGGGGGACTGCAGGGATCTGTACTGGGAGGAGTGGGGACCGCAGGGATCTGTACTGGGAGGAGTGGGGACCGCAGGGATCTGTACTGGGAGAAGTTGGGGCCTCAGGGACCTGTACTGGGAGAAGTGGGGACTGCAGGAATCTGTACTGGGAGAAGTGGGGACTGCAGGGATCTGTACTGGGAGGAGTGGAGACCGCAGGGATATGTACTGGGAGGAGTGGGGACCGCAGGGATCTGTACTGGGAAAAGTGGGGACTGCAGGGATCTGTACTGGGAGAAGTGGGGGACTGCAGGGATCTGTACTGGGAGAAGTGGGGGACTGCAGGGATCTGTACTGGGAGAAGTGGGGACTGCAGGGATCTGTACTGGGAGAAGTGGGGACTGCAGGGATCTGTACTGGGCGCAGTGAGGTACCGCACGGATCTGTGCTAGGACCGATTCTGTTTAATCTCTTTATTATTGACCTTGTGGGTGGGATTGATAGTAAAGTGTCAGTCTTTGCTGATGACACCAAACTATGTAGGATATTAAAAACTGACCTTGATAGTGCAATATTGAAATAAATGCCCTGCTCATTGCATACACTAACTTTCTGGGTCGTCCAGACAGATATTAATTGTAGCCTTGATTCTGAATGTGGATATCTCTACAAATTCAAAATTATAGGATTTTTATAATCTTTGGGGATTTTTTCAACCAAATAACACCTGTTAAAGGGAACCCGTCATCAGATTTGTCTCCTATAAGCTGCGGCCACCAGTGGTGAGCCATTATATACAGCATTTTAGAACACTGCATATAAGAGCCCAGTCCGCACTGTAGGATGTAAAGAATATATTTTATAATATTCACCTGCGGGGGCAGTCCGGTCAGTTGGGCATCATTGGTCTCTGGTCCGGTGCTTCCTCTTTTCCTTCCTTCCTGCTCTGTGTGTCCTCCGTCATACACACAGTGTCCTAAATTGTGCTCCTGCGCAGGCGCACTTCTCTGTGTCCGGCTGAGGGCAATGCAAAGTATTGTAATGTGCAGGTATGAGGAAAGGTCAAAGGTCGCCTGCGCATGCGCACTATAATACTTTGATCTGCCCTCAGCTGGGTGGGGAGAAGAGCGCAGGAACACAATGGAGGACACTGTGTGATGTAGGACGCATCATCCACATAGAGCAGGGAAGGAGGATGGCGAGGGAAGGAAGGAGGAAGAGGCGACGGACCAGGACTAGAGACCCCCATCGTAACGGACCAACGCCTAGGTGTCTATAATAAATGTGATTTATACATTATACACAGTGGCCTGCTTATAGGGGACAAATCTGCAGGAAAAAATTATACTTCCTGTCCCATTCTGGGAGAATTTTCAGCAGTCTCCTTATCAGCACAGGAAATACATAGATAAAAAGAGGAGATCAGTTAGGGAGATATATGTAGATGAGAGATAAATATTTACATATACAGATAGATAATATATATAAAAAAAGATAGATGATAAACAGAAGGATGGATAGATGATAGATGACTCTTCTCCAGCCCAGCTCCGCCCACATGACTCTTTATAAGTTGTTTTCTCATAGCATGTGACTTTTTATCTAGAATAAGAAGTGATTAGTTTAAACAATGATTAAGTTGGACAAAGGTGACAGGTTAAATAAAAAATTCTATCTATAGTCTCCACCAGGGGGAGCTGACTTTATTACTCATTAATAGTATATGTTAAGCGAGCGCCCCCTAGTGGTGACTACTTCCATAGCCTCCTTACACATTAGATTAAAGGCGGACAAGAGAGCAATCAGCCAAACCACAATTCAGCCGATTGATATATCATTTTTATGGGGGATTAAAGAGACTCTATTGGCTATGTAATCTGAGAGCAGAATTATGTAGAGGTAGATACCCTGATTCCGGTGATGTGTCACTTACTGGACTGTTTGGTGCAGTTTTGATAGAATCCCAGTTTTCTCTGCTGTAGATGTAGCAGTGGTCAAAATTCTGAGCTGTGTGTAACCCCGCCCACAGCCCTGATTGGTTGCTTCCTGTGTACACTGCCAATCAGTAGTGGGGGCAGGATTACACAGATAGCTGGACTGGTTTGTTTGTGACACCTAGTCCCACAGGGATAATCTCTTACTGATAAAACACTGATTGTATCCAAACTACAGCACACAGCCTAATAAGTGAGACATCCCTGTAATCAGGGTCTTGGCCCCTTCATTATACCAAAAATCTCCTGACAAATTCCTTTCAGCTATGTCTATAAAAGAATAATTTTCATAGTATTTTTGCCCTGGTAAATGATACAAGTCCTGCATTTTTTTTTTCCTGTATGCAACATTAACATCTCCGTCCTATAAAACCCGCAGTTGACAGCTGTAATAAACGCCCCATTAAAGCGTTATACGTAACTGCGGCCATTTATAGCAGACGCTAAAGACCTGACGATCGCTTAATGTTAATCTCCGCCGGTGGACTAATATTTCGCAGTGCGATAACAATGCAGCGTCTATTAACCGCAAACATAAAAATGATAGAAACAACAGTCGTGTTATTACACCGGGGAAATTAGAGGAACATGAGTGACATAGTGACTCCCAATAACGCTCCGTCATTCACGGATATGGGAACAATGGTTCCCCAAGTGATCCGCCGGATTCCAGGGGCAATTATCTTATAGGGTCTTTGTAAGAAAAAACGCAGAAACGTATCACCGCCGCCACTGCCCGCAACCGAACCGTTGGGTCTGATTTTTGCAGGATTGGCGTTTTTCCCGGCTGAACCAGATATTGCAGTAACCTAATGTGCGAGCTCGCTGCACCGATGTGATGCACAGGGCTGCAGAGGATGCACTTTATTTATGGCATGGAGGATAAACACAAGAGCAAAAAATAAAGGAGCGTATTTTACAGTGTTTACCTGCAAAGCAAAGACGGGTGAGAATTCATGTCACCTCGCTGCACTCCGCGCTACCTGATAAAATGAATGAGAACAATGTGCGGCGTAGTGCCCAAAGCCAACACTAGGGGCAGAGTTTCAAATAGCAAAATACTCAATCTTGGATTGTTCTCTTTAAAGGCGCTGTCCGGCTCGAAAAAGTCTACGTATTGACACTATGAGGGAATTCCGAGTTAAGGACATTTTTTTTTTCACTTGCATGTATTCTGGTATAAAAATCATTTTTGCAATTGTAATTTATTTAAAAAACAAAAAAATTGCACTTTTTGCCATTTATACCCCTTATATTTCAATGTCTATTCCTGGATGTAGGATTGAGTTAACTGAGAATCTCTCAGTGAGCTTGCTTCTGACAATCTGATAGGAGAGTTTGTAACTATTATCTTTTATCATATATATAATATATACAATATATGCTGTATATATACAGTACATATATCTAACTCTTTTACATACCGTATATAAGTATATATATATATATATATATATATATATATATATATATATATATATATATAAATAAATATATATATATATATATATATATATATATATATATATAAATAAATATATATATATATATATATATATATATATATATATATATATATATATAAAAATATATATATATATATAAATATATATATATATATATATATATATACAGTGTGTCCACCCATATCCTGTCCCCCACCATTAACTTGAGAACGGCACCAGCTATAGACATAGAAGTGGTGTCTAGGTATAGTAAAGTAGCCATGCGCTACACAATGAAACCACCTATAGCGCCACCTGGTGGAAAACAGCGGAGTTAGCATTTTTATCTCGAAAATGGAACGAAATAGAGAAAAAAAGTGAATTACAAAGTTGTAGGGCATCATCAATTCAATACGAATCGACACCTTGCATACAGAAATGCTATGATATGAAACCCATGACCCCCCCAAAACATTGAATGCTGGTCACACATATGGTGCTCATTTAACTTTGATGCTCAAAGTGGCCCCCGTCAGCTGCAATGCACATCTGGACTCTGGACAGCATACTGTATCTTGCTGCACGTTGGGCAATATGGTAGGTGACACGTTTGCACAAGCATCTGTGATACGTCGTCGTAGGTCCTGCAATGTTGGGGGAGGGGTCACATACACCTGCTGTTTGATGTGACCTCATGGAAAGAAGTCCAATGGGGTCAGGTCAGGTGAGCGTGGAGACCACTCCACCCAGCCACCATACCCAATGACTTGTAGGAAGGTCTCCATGAGGTATCGCTTCACGTCCGCAGCCTTGTGAGTTTTACACGCTCTAATCATAGCATTTCTGTATGCAAGGTATCAATTCGTATTGAATTGATGATGCCCTACAACTTTGTAATTCACTTTTTTCTCTATCTCGTTCCGTTTTCGAGATAAAAATGCTAACTCCGTTGTTTTCCACCAGGTGGCGCTATAGGTGGTTTCATAGCGTAGCGCATGGCTACTTTACTATACCTAGACACCACTTCTATGCCTATAGCTGCCGCCGTTCTCAAGTTAATGTCGGTGGACAGGATATGGGTGGACACACTGTATATATACATATATAATACATTTTCTCAATTTATTTATGACCGCAAACCACATCAAATAATAATAATAATTAATAATTTTATTCATTTATATAGCGCTATTAATTCCGCAGCGCTTTACATACATTGGCAACACTGTCCCCATTGGGGCTCACAATCTAAATTCCCTTTCTGTATGTCTTTGGAGTGTGGGAGGAAACCGGAGAACCCGGAGGAAACCCACGCAAACACGGGGAGAACATACAAACTCCTTGCAGATGGTGTCCTTAATGGGACTACAACCCAAGACCCCAGCGCTGCAAGGCTGCAGTGCTAACCACTGAGCCACCGTGCCGCCCTATATACCCCCAATGCTACTACATAAGACTGTAAGAGATAACCCTTTTCCAAGATTCTCATCTGTTTGCCGAAATTGGTGCAAGATGAAAGAGTGTCTTTTTTTTCTTCGGAGGACTGTTCTATTTTATGCAGACATCCCAACGTGTAATGCCTCATATCCCCTGTGGGGGTGCTCTAGAGAAATTAAATCCTTTAATGCTAGGATTTCACACTGATCATATTTAACATGAAGGGTTTTTCCAAAGTGGAGAAATCCCTTTAATGGAAGACTGATAAAGAGATCTTAAAGGAAAGCATAAAGTCCTCTGTTAAAAAAAAAAAGTACCTGGCACGCTTGCTTTCCAACTACCAAGTCATTGTATACCTTTACATGGTTCTCAAGAAAATCAATCAATAAATGAAAGACATGAAATCACTGGCACAATCCCTTTAAATGTCTTAGGCACTCTTGTCTACATAGCCTCTGTACAGTTGCACAGGCTTCATGCATGATCTGTCCACACTTGGTGTTTTGCCCATCATCGTTTCTGCGGGGGAGGTACCTTTATTGTGTCATTTACATTTTATGCTCCACCCCCACGGAACCAGCATTGGACATAACAGTAAATACATTTTTACCCAAAGGGCCAGGTTCACTAAGGTCATGTTGGTGAAGTCGGTGATGCCAAAGAGTGTCCTTGTTTAGCCAGTAAAATTTGGTATAGCTTTTCTTTAAAGCACCACTTCAGCGTTTTGTTTTTTTATATTAATTTTGAAGTGGTGCTTTAAATCCCATGTTCCCCCAGTCTTATACTCAATCTCCAACATCTTCGTCTGTTTTTGGCACTGCTTTCATCAGTCTTGTGATCTACCAGTGGCTCCGGTGTTTCATGGAGTGCACTGGAGGTCACAAATTTGTACAAGTCTATGAGAGCATCTTTCTGGCCTCGTTATGGCTCTCATAGACTTATATTGAGAGCTTGTGGCTTATGATATAACTTCTGACTTCAGACCAGTCAGAAGTTATGGTCACAAGATGGTGTCATGGGACCAGAGAGATGCCGAAAAAAGGTAAAGGGTGAATATAAGACTGGGGCAGAGGATTTGGATTTAAAGTGTCGCGGACGGCGGGGTGCTGCGCTCGCTAACGCTCGGGTCCGGCGCTGCGGCTGCTGCTCGGTGGCTCGAGCGGTGGGCCGGATCCGGGGACTCGAGCGGCGCTCCTCGCTTGTGAGTGAAAAGGGGGTGGTTTGTTTGGGGATTTAGTCCGTGACGCCACCCACGGGTTGTGGTGAAGATGGGCACCACCGCTGCTGGTGACGGGGATCCCGGGAGCAATGGTAGGGAGCAGCTGGGATGTTGTTTTCCCCCTCCGTGGGTAGGGGTTGGTGGTCCCGGAGCCCGGTGGTGTGACGGGGAGGCTGGATGGCTGGGGTGCAGGGTTGCAGGGACAGCGCGGCGCGGTGCCGGATGGCACGGGTGTACTCACTCAGCAATAGATGCACAAAGTCTCCGGTAAACCAAACGGCTGGATGGACGGGTCCCGCAGCCGGCTGCAGTGTCTCTCCCCGGACAGGTGCTGGTGGCTGTCTTTCCCTGCACCTTTGTGTACTGTGTTGACTCCAATGGCTTCCCAACGGTAGTCCGCTCCCCAGTGTATAGATACCGGAGGAGCCCGTTTTGCCCGCAGGCGCTGGCCCTCGGATTTCTAGCCGGTGGCGGTGGCTGTATATCCTCACGGTGTGAGCGGTTTCCTTCAATCGGGACTTGGTTGTTAGGGAACCTCGGGGGTTCCTGTCACATTCGGATTTGACTATTGACGGCGGCTCCAAGCCTGGTCGGGGTCCGATGGCCCTGCCTGTGTGCTTAGCTTCATTCTGTTCCCCGGTCCGGTACTGGTGGGCCACCGCCCAGCCCCGGTCCTTACGGCTCTGTGGAGTTCCACCAACTCCTGCAGACGGCCACCACGTCTGCCAACCTTGCTGTCAGTGCCTGGGCTCCAACCCAGACACTCGCAGTACGTGACCTCTCACTTTCACCTCCTGAACTGCTCTCCTGCTTTTCCCGCCTCCAGGCCTGTGAACTCCTTGGTGGGTGGGGCCAACTGCCTGGCTCCGCCCCACCTGGTGTGGACATCAGACCTTGGAGGGAGGCAACAAGGGTTTTTGTGTCTGACTAATGTTACTGTCCGGGGGTGGGGGTGTGTGTGTGTTTTGTCTGTGGCTACCTGGCTAGTCCAGGGCGCCACAAAAGCACCAGTCCTGCAGTGAAATAAAGAAAAAATGGCAGTGATGCTTTAACTGTTTTGAAGCATAGTTGATGCTTTTTAAGCAGCATAGCCTAGAGGTGATGGTTGCCGTTTTCACAGAAAGCCCAGCCTACTTTGAAAGTTATATGTTGGGAAATTCTCTGAATATACAAATGTGGCAACCGCCGTATTGAGGCCATGTTAGTAAAGCAGTTTGCCCTAGTGCTCTAGGCCATTTGCATTATGTGCCCTGCTTCATTCATAATAGCATCGGCATAGCTCCAGTGATTCCAGTCTTAGTGGTGATCCAATCTGTGGTGATCTGTAGTTGCCATTTTTGAGTGGTGTGGAAGTTCCCCTGTTGTTCCTCCCTTTTTCTTTATTCCCCTGTACACATATTGTCACTCCTTTGTGTTTGGGTGTAGTTTGTACAAGTCATAGCCATAGCCCATTCACCATGTTATCAACTACATCTACTTATAGCCAACGAACAGCTCCAACTTTATACAGCTAGAGCCCACCTGGAGTGAAATTATCATGGGGTAAGAATTGACAGAACAGGGGCTCCTAGGCTGGCCCTCAGACTTGAGACCTTGTGCGGTCCCTTATCTCAGAGGTAGGCTTGATGGTAGCCAGGTCCGAGCCCCCAGCGTGACCCTGACTCCTGTCCAAGCCCTGATCTTACTTCCCCTCTCCCCCACCCTTGGGGAGGGCTGGAAACACAATAACAAAACCCCACAGAAACAACATGGACAAGGGACAATGAAAACTTGTACAAACTGCACCCAAACACAAAGGAGAGACAATATGTGTACAGGGGAATAAAAAAAAGGGAGGAAGTAATGCACAATAGGGGTGTAACGGGGTACCAGGGGTGCCTCGGGGCTTGTAGTCGTGGCCCCCTTTTTCTCTCAGGCCAACCCCCGGCTCCGCCGTCACTACTGGGACAGGGGATTGTTCTGTGGGGCAGAGTGTGGTGTAAAAGAGCATACTTTCAGCCGCAGGAAGACTCTTCAGGCAGGGATCAGATAAACCAGATGACATCTTTATTGCACAGAGTTTCACAGACAGCTCAATGCACGGATTTTGTAGTGTACGGTCACAATTCCTGTCCGGGGAAATCTTTCCTTGTTGTCTCCTCTAATGGGGATGTGCCCGGCTACTCCACTTCACCTAGGCTCCCACTCCGGCTAACACAGACTGGACCCACACCAATTCTGCTTCACCCTTGAGGACACTTCTTCTCTTCTTTCTTTCTTTCTTTCTGCCCACTCAGCTCCACACTCTGCCCCTGGCTGTTCCTTCTCCCCCGTCCCGGAATCAACTGACTTCAACACACACACACTTCTCTCTCTAAGCTGCCGGCTCCTCCTCTCTCCTGCCCTGTTTCTATGGGGACAGCCGTCCCACCCGGGCTCTAGGGGAAAACCCACTGCACAGTAAAAACTTGTTTATTAATAACATCAACAGTAACTACCCCAGAGTGAGGTATCTTCAGGGGGAAACTGCACCTCCTTGTAAGGGGTCTGCCCACCCCTTACAGGGGAACTTCCCCACCACTCAAAATAGCAACTACAGATCACCAAAGACTGGATCACCACTAAGACCAGAATAGCTGGAGCTATGCTGGAGCTATAATCAGCTCAGAACCACAGGCTCCCATACATTAAATAGGAAAGAAGCAGCTGTGGGTGGTAATTAGCAACCTGCTCCAAGGAGCCGCACACAAATCCACAAGAATTAATGTCAAGGGAGAAATTTAGGTAAGACTGCTAATGGTGTCTTTGTTCAGGGCACTAGAGGCACGGGGCCAAATTAGGCCAAATTTGCGCAGATATTATGAGACTCAATAATCAATGAACACAGGACATGTTCTCTGATTGAGCTCAGGCTTGCGTCTGAACTCGTGTATTCCATAGATCAGATATTAGTATTACATTTCAACCTTCAGACATGTACAAAAGTATTAATCTGTCTTTTCTCACACATCAAAACAGTACAAGGAGGTGCGGAGGGACATTTCATCCCCCAGATGACACATTCCTCCTTTGTGTGAAACTACTGATAAGTATAAATACTTTCTCTGTTCATTGTTTGTACATCTGTTCACTTGTCCTTGGTTAACCCTCTCTTGAACATACAGCTTAGAATCATGTTATGGTGTCTGTGCGATTGCCATATAGACACACAGATAATTATGCTACTACATCTATATTTTGATTATTTACATACACAGATAATCACATTACGTTTGAACAAACAATCTATAGCCCAGGCTACCTTCACATTAACTCCTGCAAGGCGGGGGAGCAATGCAAATTAATCAGCCGACGCCCGGCTCATGCTGAGCAACTAGGAGACCTCAGGTTGCCTCTCAGACGCTTCAATGTGAACAGAGTCTGACACCATAGCAGCACAGTGCGAGTGTGGAACCGAACATTGCATGACAGAAATACCCCCTTAGCCCTAAACATATGACATGCTGTATCTTTAGCAAGACGTCAGTCCTAGTACCCCCTAAAAACAAAGTACACCCTGGGGCATTGTGCTTCCAGAAAATGGATTTTAGATGTTGCTAATTCAGAAATGACTCGAGTTGATTCAATAGAAAATAAAAAGTTTTAAAACAAAAGGGCAATGGTGCAAAAAACTTCTCAGTAACATGTTAATGTAGCAGCGGAGAGCTAATGCTCGTCCATTATGCCACTTATTGCCGGGGCATCCTTTCCTTGACGAGTGATATTTGCTCATCTCCAGACCAGTTATCTTGTTCCAATCTACTTGCCAAATTCGTTCAATCTCCCCGTACGTACAGAACACCTCTTAAAAGTAGCCTTCACAAGTTTACACCAATTACTCCTGATGTGTTTGACCTCCTCGACACTACTTTAAGTAAATGCACCGGTGCCGTTTATCTCCCAACACGCCACTTACAGTAGACGGTAACCTCGTCCGAGGTCAGGCTCTGGGCTTCCATTAAAATGTCACAATCTCAGGCTTGTAGATTCTTGTACACGACGGATAACTTTCTAGATATGAGACAAATATATCATTAATATTCACAACGTGTGATTAGCGCTGATGATATGGCCGGCATAGAAGAGACGCGACATTTCAACAGTAAATTTCCCCGTTACATCGGGATGGAATCAAACATGAATAAAACCCAAGATTTCTCTTGAGCCCTCAATGAAAAATCTGAAAAAGGTCCCAAACTATCAAATATAATTTATAGACCAGGTCTCGTCATGCCTGCAAAAGAACCATTTTGGACCTTCTTTGATTCCAGAGCTTGAGAGGAACTGAAACTTTTCCACCCTCAGTTCTCGAGCCCCATTCAAATCCTCAAATGTTTTTGGACATTTCGCCAACTGTGAAGTATTGTTTGTAGAACTGGTCACTTCACGTGGGGCACGAGGCCTTTTTGGGAAGCCTAACCACCAAGTCGGACTGGGACTATAATTCCTATGCCTCCTATCAGTATACCCAAAGAGAGTCCACCTATGAGAATAAGCCAATATGCCCTGATGGTTTTAGCCATAGAATTCCCATACGTTTTAGCAATTTCCTTAAATCTATGACTTGGCCAAAAACTATCATGCGTCATTGATAGTTCTGGTTTCTTCATTTGGTCCAAAGGGACCATTTTGGAACACCTTAAGGCCCCGTTACACGCAACGACATCGCTAACGAGATGTCGTTGGGGTCACGGAATTCGTGACGCACATCCGGCCTCGTTAGCGACGTCGTTGCGTGACACGTACAAGCGACCGCTAACGATTCAAAATACTCACCTAATCGTTGATTGTTGACACGTCGTCCATTTCCCAAATGTCGTTGCTCGTTTTGGACGCAGGTTTTTCGTCGTTCCAGAGGCAGCACACATCGATACGTGTGACACCCCAGGAATGACGAACAACACCGTACCTGCGTCCTCCGACAACGAGGTGGGCGTGTCTTTCATGCGGCTGCTCTCCGCCCCTCCGCTTCTATTGGACGCCTGCCGTGTGACGTCACTGTGACGCCGCATGAACCGCCCCCTTAGAAAAGAGGCTGTTCGCCGGCCACAGCGACGTCGCTAGGAAGGTAAGTATGTGTGACGGGTACTAGCGATGTCGCTGCGTGTAAAGCCCCCTTTAGGCTCAAGAGCTTTAGTTTAACTGTAACTTCTCAACCCACTATAATAAGTTATTGGGCCTCCCCATTCGAGCCATAGAATTTCTATAAGTGGCAATGAAATAGTCATGAATTTCATCCATTTCTCCAACTGCCAAGCATCATCTGGTCTCTCTCATGTGTGGCAAGAGGACTTTTTGTGCCCTATAAGCTTCTGTCATGGGCGCGTCACATGTGACACAGTCATCTGGTTTCTGGTCATAGAAGGTCACAGTGTTTGGCTGCGCAGAATTCTCGCTGACTTTCCATTGTTCCTACTGTCAGTATTCATTGGTATAGGTAGCTTTCCTGCTGCATTCATCTCTCCCCCTTTTGGACCCAGCAGGAGCTCGACTTCCACTCAGCTGCTGATCAGTATTGCTTGGTGTTTAAATACCATTTCTTTCCTTTCAACTGTGCTGGTGATATTTTCAGTTCCTTCAAGCCTTGGTTGCAAGCAGGTGGTTTTGTTTGTACTCCACTGTGGTATCGTTGGAAAAAGCTTTGCTGAACTTGTACCTGAGTCATCTGTGGATAAGTAGTTCATGCATTTCCCCCCTTTGTGTCCTCCTTGTGTCTTCTTTAGCGTATAGTGGGGCTGACAAAGAGTTCATCCCACCCGTTCCCTTTTTAGGGCCGAGCACTAGGGATACCTAGGGTCAGGTATCTGACTTAGTGCATAGGTGCGAAACCTATCTAGGATGGTGAGGGACCCCAGGGACCAGCAGTAGGTTCGGTCAGGGGGTCATCATCTTCCCTTTTCCTAGACACAGGGTTTCCCTTCCCTTTTGCCGTGTGCTTAGTACTTCCCTGTACCTAGCATGACAGCACCAGATCTGTGTGTTACTATAATTTTCTTATCGCCTATAGTTCCTCTCTGTACCCCAAATTGAGTCCACTTAAGAGAAGCAGCCAATATGCCTTTAATGGTTCGAGCCATGGAATTCCCAAAAGTTTCTGCGACTTGATTGACTTGGTCTCTACATATGATACACAGGAACTTTTTTGGCACCTTCAGTGTCCATGCACCAATGTATGACTGTAATCTCTCTACCGCTTATAGTTCCTGTGTGTACATCCTAAGAGCGTAAGCCAATGTGCCCTAATTGGTCAAACCGTAAAATTCCCATAAGTTTCAACCATTTTGCCAAACAAGTCCACCAATTTTCATGTTAAATTTATAGCACTTGTCTCTTACTTTGGGGTAAAGAGAACTTTTAGGCCCCTTGAAGCTTCAAGACTAGAGATGAGCGGACCAGTAGAAGTTTGGGTTGGCAAGTTCAGCTGCACTTTAGATATAGAGCTTTTAGGCCCCTCAAAGATTCAAGACTATAGATCAGCGGACCCGTAGAAGCTTGGGTTGGCGAGTTCAGCCAGACTTTAGATAAACTTTGGTTTGGGACATGGACTTAACTTGAACCCCAATGGAAGAGACTAATTGGGCAGTTTGCGTCTCGGCCCACATACAGCCAGCCATAAGCAAAACACATGCCCCATTGATCTAGTGATGTGCCCTACATGACGTGCCTCATTGATCTACCTAAAGTTTTTCAATAGTTTTATGACTGGTAAAAGAGTGGCCCATTGTCATAAGTCATTTATGGAATTTTCTTTTTGTATGAGGCAAAGGAACTTTTTTGGTTCCTTTTAGGGTACAATTCAAAGCCCTTATATGGTTTAGCCATGAGTGATGAAATAGTATGGAAATAGAGACTCTCTCCAAAATTCACCATTTACATTAATATCTTAATATATTATAATTTAATATATTATATTAAAATAAGTGTAATATAATAACTATAATAAAATAAAAAATTATAATAAAATAATTAATCATGTTAAAATAATTGATAATTATAATAAAATAATAAAATATATTAAAATAATTGATAATTATAATAGAATAATACATTATAATAAAGTAATACAATATATTAAAATAATTGATAATTATAATAAAATAATAAATGATAAAATAATACAATAGATTAAAATAATTGATAATTATAATAAAATAATAAATGGTGATAAATAATTAAGTATAATAATAATTATAATAAAATAATGAATTATAATAAACTAATACAATATATTAAAATAATTGATAATTATAATAAAATAATAAATTATACTAAAATAATACAATATATTAAAATAATTGCTAAATATAATAAAATAATAAATTATATTAAAATAATTGTTAATTATAATAAAATAATAAATTCATATTAAAATAATTCAGTTTTACTACAAGTGGTAAAAATTCGGTATGAAATATAAAAAACCGGCAACAAATAATCATCACTGAGTAAACATCCGTTCAGAGAGAAGAAAGACGACATGACTCCATTCAGCAACTGCTCACAATATGCTGGTGACGGGAGAGCACCGTGACAGTTCTGGTACCATCTGCGTACCAATGTGTTTGTTGACTTACTTGGCAGCAGTCTTTAAGTAATTCTTCCTTCCGCGTCTTATAACGAGCATGATGAGCGAGCCCCAGAGCAAAACAGTAAACTCAGTCTCACCAGATCACAAGGCTGATAATTCACCACGCGTTTCGAGGATAAAATAGATCTAACTCTAAAATATCGGGTCAGTTCTTCTAGCCATGGGTAGACCCTCACGTGGTCAATGATAACCCGAAAGCCGCCATATTGATAAACAGATTGCCCCCACAGACTATCGGAAATAATAGTCTTTCCGATAGTCTTTCCGATAGTCAACAATTGTTCCTCTCTTCTTATGAGTTAGTATTAGGCTAGGTTCACACTTGCGTTGTTTTGCATCTATTGCAATCCGCCGCCTTGAGGAATTACGGTAACGTATTCCAGAAAAAAACCTTTATCACTATCACCAATCCTCTGAACCCCACCAATCACCACATCTGGGGAATGCAGTGGAAATCTTGATGCTCGATTGCGGCTCCATTCAGATACCTTGTTGTGCGGAGGACTCGGTTTTCCCGCCTTCTGGTCAATGATAGTGTCTTATTGGTCAAATCTTCCCTAGAGATTAATTGATATCTTCTAGAAAATACAGTTTAATTTTACTTTCACAGAAAAAAATCATTCAAAAGTTTTTTACGATTTGACAAAAAGTTGACGGACGGACGCCATTTTGCTGGATTCAAAGTCTTCAGTCTGATTACCGTCATGTTCTTCATTGGATCGTCTTTGGCGTCTTCTGGTGCCGAGCATCTTTGGGATCCTCTTGCGTATCTGGTATTCTTATTGATTTCAACAACTTTAAGGCCCCGTTACACGAAACGACGTATCTAATGATATATCGCCGGGGTCACGGATTCCGTGACGCACATCCGGCCTTGTTAGCGACGTCGGTTGTTGCGTGTGACACCAATGAACGGTAGTTAGCGATCAAAAATACTCACCTTATCGTTGATCATTGAGACGTCGTTCATTTTCAAAAAATCATTGATTGCAGAGGACGCAGGTTGTTCGTCGTTCCCGATGCAGCACACATCGCTACGTGCGACACCTCGGGAACGACGAACTGCAGCTTACCTGTGGCCGCCGGCAATGAGGAAGGAAGGAGGTGAGCGGGATGTTACGGCCGCTCACTTCCGCCCCTCCGCTTCTGTTGGGTGGCCGGTTAGTGATGCCGCTGTGACACCGCACGAACCGCCCCCTTAGAAAGGAGGCGGTTCGCCGGCCACAGAGACGTCGCTAGGCAGGTAAGTCCGTGTGACGGCTCCGAACGATTTTGTGGGCCACGGGCAGCGATTTGCCCGTGACGCACAAACGACGGGGGCGGATGCTTTCACCAGCGATATCGCTGCGTGTAACACCCCCTTTAATCACATAAAACAGTTATCTGTGACTTAGGGCACTTTGATAGTAAGTCTGGAAGCATTCTGCTTTACCCAGTCTCCAAGAAATAATAAAGTAAGTTGAAAGAAAATTAAAAAATAATAGTATAAAATATAAACAAGACAAATTCTGATATGCTAAAAAAAAAAGAAAGCCCAATGTTAAATTTAAAAAAGATGGGATTTCGGTCTGGACTGTGACTTGGCCATTCACACACAAAGATATGCTTTGATGTAAACCCTCCAATGTAGCTCTGGCAGGATGTTTAGAGTTGTTCTGCTGAAAGGAGAAACTACGCTCCAGTCTCAGGTCTTTTGCCGCTTCTAACAGGTTTTCCTTCAGGATTGCCCTGTATTTAGCTCCATCCATCTTCCCATCAACTGTGACCAACTTTTCTGTCTCTGCTGAAGTAAAGCCACCCCACAGCATGAATGCTGCCTCCACCATGAGTGACGGTGGGGATGGTGTTTTCAGGGTGATGAGCAATGTTAGTTTTCTTACACACATTCCACCCCAAAGGTTCTCCTTTGCTGTCATCTGACCAGAGCATTTTCTTCCACATACTCACTGTGTCCACTACATGGCTTTTTGCAAACTGCAAACAGGATATCTTACGGATTCTTGCTTTCAAAAAGGGCTTTCTTCCGGCCAGATTTGTGGAATATACAACTAATAATTGTCCTGTAGACAGATTTTCTCCCCTGAACTGTGATCTCCGTGGCTCTTTCAATGACAATGGGTCTCTCGGTTGCTTGTCTGATTACTGCTCTCCTTCTTGCGATGTCAGGTTAGGTGGATAGCCATGTCTTGGAAGGATTGCAGTTGAGCCATATCCCCTCCATTTTTGGATGATGGATTGAACACGGCTTCCTGAGATGATCAGAGCGTGGGCTATTTTTTTATAACCTAACCCTGCTTTACTCTTCTTCACAACTTTATCCCTGACCTGTCCGGTGTATTCCTTAGTGTTCATGATGCTGGCGGATCCCTAATGTTCTCAAAGCAATCTCTAATTTACTAATTATGTGACTTCTGGAGACAATTAGTCACTCACTTATTTATCTGACTACAGGGGACTGAATACAAATTCACATCACAATTTTAAGATTTATATTTTTAAAATATTTAGAAAATCATGTATCATTTCCTTTACACATCACAAACGCTTGCTACTTTGTGTTGGTAATGCACATAAAATCCCAATAAAATACAAAAAATATTGGAAAAATTCATGGGGTATGAATACTTTTTGAAAACACTGTATGTGGCAGTTTCTAGAAGAAAGCAGTCATGTTTTAGTAATTTTGGATACTAAATACACTAAAAATTGATTGAAGAAATCTTAGAAATCAAATCACAATGAAGTCTCAAAAGGGCAAAGTAAACCAGGATTGAACAGATCACAAGAATCTGGCAACAGAGAAAAGGTAAAAAAAAAAATAATTAAATAAATAAATAAACCATGATAACGTAATTTTTTCCCCAATTTAATATTAATAATAGGAATGATCGAATACCTCGCAAATATTTTCCGAATAGGCCGCCGCTATTCGACTATTCGCGAACATTCGATGCGCAATGTAAGTCAATGGGAAACCCGAATAACATCTTTTCGGAACTATTCGGGCTTCCCATTTACATTGCGCATGGAATATTCGCATACCTATTCGGAAAATATTCGCGAAGCCGAATATTTGAGGTATTCGATCATCCCTAAATAATAACTGACAGCCATTTTTTATATTGGGTTTGTAATAATTGGAGCCGGACTCCATCCATGCAGCAAAAAGCCCAATTTCGCCTCCTCTCAGATGACAGAGGCTTCGGTGTAACAAGGACAATATGGTTTTACAAAAAAGAAAATTGCTGAATTCTATTGACGTCCCGGCGTCTGGTATTTTACACGCTAGAACGAGGAGAGAGACCCCCGGCCCGGTAGACAGATCGTTAACAAATGGGCAATTGGTTTTATTGACTGTCTCAATGAAATGGCGAGCTTATCCTGAGATGAACCTTACCCTCAATTTAAGTCGGGGTGAAAAGTTTCCAGTTAATTTAAAATTTCTCTAAATAACAGGGATGGAAAATAGTTGGTTTTGTTTTTTGGTTAGAATCTTGAACCGTTTTTCTTCCTTAATTTATTTATTAATTATACGGCATAGAGTCAATTTTCTCACTAAGATGTACAATATATTATATATATATACACCAGCTGTACTTCCCGGCTTCGCCCGGGTTAATAACTGCTGTTAACAAAATAGAATGTATTAACAAAAATGTATTCTGCACACAAAAACCACAAAACAAATAGATATAAATGTAATTATAATGTCTGTCTCCCCCTCTGTATATATCTCTCTCTCTATCTCTTCGTCTGTCTGTCTCTTTCCCTAACTGTCTCTGTCTCTTT
This sequence comes from Anomaloglossus baeobatrachus, assembly GCF_048569485.1. Classification (NCBI taxonomy): domain Eukaryota; kingdom Metazoa; phylum Chordata; class Amphibia; order Anura; family Aromobatidae; genus Anomaloglossus; species Anomaloglossus baeobatrachus. The sequence continues at coordinate 932,110,232 of NC_134353.1, read as the reverse complement.
CTCCGTCTGTCTCAATATCTTTCCTTGTCTGTCTATCTATCTCTGTCACTTTCCCTGTCTGTCTCTTTCCCTCTCTTTCCCTGTCTGTCTCTTTCTCTCTGTCTCTTTCCGTGTCTGTTTCTTTGTCTGTCTCTTTACCTGTCTTTGTCTGTCTCTTACCCTGTCTGTCTCTTTCCCTCTCTTTCCCTGTCTGTCTCTTTCCCTCTGTCTCTTTCCGTGTCTGTTTCTTTCTCTCTGTCTCTTTCCGTGTCTGTTTCTTTGTCTGTCTCTTTACCTGTCTTTGTCTGTCTCTTACCCTGTCTGTCTCTTTCCCTCTCTTTCCCTGTCTGTCTCTTTCCCTCTGTCTCTTTCCGTGTCTGTTTCTTTATCTGTCTCTTTACCTGTCTTTGTCTGTCTCTTACCCTGTCTGTCTCTTTCCTTGTCTGTCTGTTTCCCTGTGTCTGTCTCTTTGTCTGTGTCTGTCTCTTTCCCTGTCATTCTGTCTCTTTGTCTGTGTCTGTCTCTTTGTGTCTGTCTCTTACCCTGTCTATGTCTGTTTCTTACCCTGTGTCTGCCTCTTTCCCTGTCTGTGTCTGTCTCTTTCCCTGGCTGCATTGTGATACGCCAACATTCCATATAAGGGCGTGGCTGTGCATTCTTCTGAAGTTCTGGCTGCACTGTGGCTCCCAGCTCCATTCGCTTTAATGGAGGCAGGTTTTTTGGTGAATAACTGTAAAGCGTGGGGTTAAAATTTCCCCTCAAAACATAGCCTATGTCGCTCTCGGGGTCCAGACGTGTGCAAAATTTTGTGGCTGTAGCTGCGACGGTGCAGATGCCAATCCCGGACATACACACACATTCAGCTTTATATATTAGATTGCTGTTGCTGACATTGTTAATGTTGTTGTTATTAATATTATTATTATTATTATTATTTATAATCTATTTTTGCAATTACTACTGAGCATCAAACTATTAGGACACTGTACAGAGAGTACACATATACCATATACATTACAGACCAAAAGTTTGGACACACCTTCTCATTCAAAGAGTTTTCTTTATTTTCATGGATCTAAAAATAAACCAAGAACCTAGAATATAAGACATATTTTCAGCTGTTTCACACTTTTTTGTTAAGCATTTCATTCCACATGTGTTAATTCATAGTTTTGATGCCTTCAATGTGAATCTACAATTTTCAGAGTCATGAAAATAAAGAAAACTCTTTGAATGAGATGTGTCCAAACTTTTGGTCTGTACTGTATTACATGTCCTTGATAGAGATGAGCACACTATTGGAAATTCTAATTTTTAAAATTCACAAATTTTTCCCAGGAAATTGAATTTGTATCAAATTTATTCACAGGGAATATAAAGTGCTCCAAAGCCTCCGATTGCCCTGAACAGACGTATATTCTCTTTTCTGCTCCACTGTTGCGCTTTCACACACTGTCTGTACAGTTTGTTCAGTGATTTATTACTTTTTTTACTGAATTTCCAAAAATTCTGCTTGAATGAGATTTGCATCAAATTAATTCACTCATCTCTTGTCCTTAATAACATGTATCAGGAACTGGAAATAATAATAAAAAATGAGGCAACACATCCAATAAGGCGGAAACAAGTGTAAATATGCTTTCTGCAGTCAAAAGTTTACATAAAATAAGAGTACTGCGCCTTTAAACAATATGGGACAGCCCATATGATGATGTCATGTCTTTGGAAGCTTCTCATTGGTTTATTGGCAACATATGAGTAAATTAGAGACTTTGCACAATGTAATAAAAATGCCTTAAAACATTCCCTCTTATTATTCTGGCATGTGGCAAATATAAATAATTTTGGTTCCTAATTGACCTAAAACTGGAAAGGTTTATTCTGATTTCATGTCAGATAGTGAGAAAAACCTGCAGATGTGTCTGTATAGAGAGGGAGGAAAACCTGCAGATGTGTCTGTATAGAGAGCGGAGGGAAAAACCTGCAGATGTGTCTGTATAGAGAGTGGAGGGAAAAACCTGCAGAGGTGTCTTTATAGAGAGCAGAGGGAAAAACGTGCAGATGTGTCTTTATAGAGAGCGGAGAGAAAACTTGCAGATGTGTCTTTATAGAGAGCAGAGGGAAAAACCTGCAGATGTGTCTGTATAGAGAGCGGAGGGAAAAGCTACAAATGTTTCTTTATAGAGAGCGGAGGGAAAACCTGCAGATGTGTCTATATGGAGAGTGGAAGGAAAAACCTGCAGATGTGTCTGTATAGAGAGTGGATGGAAAAACCTGCAGATGTGTCCTTATAGAGAACGGATGGAAAAATCTACAGATGTTTCTCTATAAACGGCGGAGGGGAAAACCTGCAGATGTGTCTGTATAGAGTTGAAGGAAAAACCTGCAGATGTGTCTGTATAGAGAGCAGAGGGAAAACATGCAGATGTGTCTGTATAGAGAGCAGAGGGCAAAACCTGCAGATGTGTCTTTATAGAGACCAGAGGGAAACTTCTGGTTTCAACTATCTCTATCTATCTCAACTATCTAGATGCAGATAAAATGTTTTTAGGTTAGATAAATTTGCCACATTTTTCAATCACATTTCTTTAATCACACTGATTGGGAAGGCAGATTACTTTCCCTCACATTTTATCATTTTTACACCTTCTGCACTTTATTTCTCAGTTTAACAATGTCAAAACAAATGTTCTCCTTTGTTTCTAGAATCCGGGTTACATCGACAGCAAATCTTTCTGCAACGACCCTCCAACCTTATAACCATTGAAGGACAGGACGCCGTTCTGGAATGTGCAGTGTCTGGATATCCTACACCCACCGTCTTCTGGATGCGAGGAGATGACGTCATCCCCACCAGGCAAGTATTGTTATCTTCTGAAGAAATCTGGAAATATCCAACTATATTTTATTCTACAGGAGATGCAGTTACTATAGTCATTCATCCCCCCTCTCTCTTTCTTAATATTCTCTTGCTTTTAGTTATATGGAGAGACCCCTCCCCCCCATATATACTCCAGTGTAGAGGCTTAGTTCATGGATTTGGTGTCTCAATAAATTATTGCTTATAAGATCTTGAAAGGTAACATAATTGAGGGAGGTAGTAGGTAGCTTCTACTTCTAATAATAACTAATAATCGAGGGAGGAAGTAGCTAACTTCCAAAAACTAATAATTGAGGGAGAAAGTAGCTAACTTCCAAAAACTAATAATTGAGGGAGAAAGTAGCTAACTTCCAATAACTAATAATCGGGGGAGGAAGTAGCTAACTTCCAAAAACTAATAATTGAGGGAGAAAGTAGCTAACTTCCAATAACTAATAATTGAGGGAGGAAGTAGCTAACTTCCAATAACTAATAATTGAGGGAGAAAGTAGCTAACTCCCAATAACTATTAATTGAGGGAGGAAGTAGCTAACTTCCAATAACTAATAATTGAGGGCGGATTAGCTAACTTCCAATAACTAATAATTGAGGGAGAAAGTATCTAACTTTACCTTCTCGTAATAACTAATAATCAAGGGAGGAAGTAGCTACATTTTCTTTCTAGTAATAACTAATAATTGAGGGATGAACTAGCTAAATTCTCTTTCTAGTAATAACTAATAAGTGACATAGGAAGTAGCTAACTTTGTCTTCTAGTAATAACACATAAATGAGGGAGGATTAGCTAACATCTCCTTCTAATAATAACTAATAATTGAGGAAGGAAGTAGCTAACTTCTCCTTCTAATAATAACTAATAATCGAGGAAGAAAGTAGCTAACTTCTCCTTCTTGTAATAACTAATAATCAAGGGAGGAAGTAGCTAAATTTTCTTTCTAGTAATAACTAATAATTGAGGGAGGTAGTAGGTAGCTTCTACTTCTAATAATAACTAATTATCGAGGGAGGAAGTAGCTAACTTCTAATAACTAATAATTGAGGGAGAAAGTAGCTAACTTCTCCTTCTTGTAATAACTAATAATCAAGGGAGGAAGTATCTAAATTTTCTTTCTAGGAATAACTAATAATTGAGGGAGGTAGTAGGTAGCTTCTACTTCTAATAATAACTAATAATCGAGGGAGGAAGTAGCTAACTTCTCCTTCTAATAATAACTAATCGGGGGAGGAAGTAGCTAACTTCTCCTTTTAATAATAACAACTAATAATCGAGGGAGGAAGTAGCTAACTTCTAGTAATAACTAATAATCGAGGGAGGAAGTAGCTAACTTCTCCTAGTGATAACTAATAATCGAGGTAGGAAGTAGCTAACTTCTCTTTCTAGTAATAACTAACAATTGAGGAAGTAACTAACTTCTAATAATAAATACTAATTAAGGGAGGAAGTAGCTAACTTCCTCTAATAATAACTACAACTTAATAATTCACTGCACTCTCTAAATTTTCATGCAATAGTAGAATTTATTTGTGGTATACTGTATACAAAAATTGTTTTCGATAGTGATAAGCAACTTGTCACTGGGGACGTTTCGACCCATCCGGGTCTTTTTCAAAAAGTCGATGTGGGAAAGGTTCCAGGATCAAGGAGGTGTTGGGGTGCTGACATCTGTATGGCGTGTGTAATAATAACTAACAGCATATAGGGATTTTACAGCATATTTTTTATTTTATTTATAGGAAATAGAGTATGTTTTTCACTAACTATTACAGAGAAGGGGCCTGGTTTTGCTACTGAAATGAGCATCTGTTAATAAAATGTGCCCTGATGTCCTGCTTACAGCTTCAGTTCCAGCACCTCAAGGTCCAGCACAGAGGAGAAAACATTCACTCACCTGTCAGTGATGTTTTGTTTTTGAAGGGGGCTGGCTGACTTAAATTAGCTAAGTCAGTACCCTTCATTGTATATTTATTCGTGAAGAAGACGCTGGATAACTTCGAAACATGTAGAATAAACAACACTTGAACTTTTGATGTTTCATGGACACTTTTTTTTTCCCTTATTCTATTGTACATGTAATGTTAGTGATAGATAGAAAATGGTACTGGCTTAGCTGAGCAATCAGCGTTGTTATCAGACACATAGAAAAGGAAGTAAATTCTGTCCTGAATCCGGAGTGACAGTGAAATATAGAGACACATTTTGTCAGTGTTTTATATATATATATATATATATATATATATATATATATATATATATATATATATATATATATATATATATATATGTGTGTAAATGCACTGGGAGGTGGGTGGGGGGAGCAGTGAATATGCAAATTGTATTTACATACATTTGACTAGTATGCACGAGACACTGAATTCTATGAGGCTTACAGCAAAATAACAGGATAAGGTAGAGCAATGAAACTTACTAATCCTGAAAGGTATTTTTAAGTCCTGTTTCAGTAAGATAGTGAATGCACTGGGAGGTGGGAGGAACAGTAGTGACTATGCAAATTGTATTTACATACACTTGACTAGTCTATGGAGCTAACAACAAGATAACAGCTGAGCAATCAGCATTGTTATCATTGACATAGAAAAAAAAGCAGAAATAAATAAATCCTGTCCCAGATCCGGGGTGACAGTGAAAGATGGAGACATATTTTGTCAATGTTAGGTGTGTGTATGTGTGTGTGTGTGTGTGTGTGTGTGTGTGTGTGTGTAAATGCACTGGGAGGTGGGTGGGGGGAGCAGTGAATATGCAAATTGTATTTACATACACTTGACAAGTGTGTATAAGACACTGAAATCTATGGAGATAACAACGAGATAACAGGATAAGGTAGAGCAATAAAAGTTACTGATCCTGAAAGGTATCCTTAAGCCCTGTATCAATATGTTAAAGAATACACTGGGAGGTGGGAGGTGGGAGTAGTGAATATGCAAATTGTATTTACATACATTTGACTAGTATGTTTGGAACACTAAATTCTACTCGGCTCACAGCAAAATAACAAGATAAGGTAGAGCAATACAACTTACTGATCATGAAAGGTATCCTTAAGTTCTGTTTCAATATGATAGTGCATGCACTGTGAGGTGGGAGAGGGAGCAGTGAATATGCAAATTGTATTTACATACACTTGACTAGTCTATGAAGCTAACAATAAGATAACAGGATAAGGTAGAGCAGTAAAAGTTAATGATACTGAAAGGTCTCCTTAAGCCCTGTTTCAATATGCTAGTGAATGCACTGGGAGGGGGAGTAGTGAATATGCAAATTGTATTTACATACATTTGACTAGTATGCACGAGACGCTGAATTTTACGGGGCTTACAGCAAAATAACAGGATAAGGTAGAGCAACGAAACTTACTGATCCTGAAAGGTATTTTTAAGCCCTGTTTCAATATGATAGTGAATGCACTGGGAGGGGGAGTAGTGAATATGCAAATTGTATTTACATACACTTGACTAGTCTATGGAGCTAACAACAAGATAACAGGATAAGGTAGAGCAATAAAAGTTACTGATCCTGAAAGGTCTCCTTAAGCCCTGTTTCAATATGCTAGGGAGTGCACTGGGAGGGGGAGTAGTGAATATGCAAATTGTATTTACATACACTTGACTAATCTGCACGAGACACTGTATTCTACAGAGCTTACAGCAAGATAACAGGATACGGTAGTGCAATAAAAGTTACTGATCCTGAAAGGTATCCTTAAGCCCTATTTATATACAACATTACTATTGTATTACTATATACTGTATATACTGGCAGGATGTCTAGATAGTTCACTGTCAGCCCCGGATCCATATCAGGATCTATATTTCTCTCTATTTCTCTCTCCCTATATATATATATATATATATATATATATATATATATATACACTATATTTTTGCAATGTCAGCTGTGACTGGTGGTGTTTCTGACTTTCAGTGATGTAAATATCTCATTATAACTGTATTTTCTTTCTCCTGTCTCATTATTATTGGAAGAATTGCATTAAATACATCACATTTTCCTGCCCGGTGTAATTCAGCGTTTTAACTTTTCCTTTATGAGGTCTGGGAATGGCTGTGTGTTATTTTACAATCATTACAAATTCATAGAATATGCAGCTTTCAGATGTAATGACAACATAGAGGAAAGTGCAAGAGATAACATGTAACACCTGCGAGCCGAGATATCATTAATTCTGATTGTGCGGGATTGTTCCATTGGCAAAAGACTATTGTATTTTTCAAGATGCATCATACACTTCACTGACTATAGAGTGGGAAATTACAGGACTGTGAGGCATAAAGGGCTTGAAAACCCGGCACAGAACAATGAAGTAAATGTAATCTTACAGAATACGTGTGTGAGTTTTAAACACACAAATAACAGGGTAGAGTAAACATCCCGCTAAAATTGTATTTATTTTTTTATTTCAGAACATTTTAGTAAAATTGACTTTTTGACTTGAAAATATCTGTTCATCCAAAACCAGGATTCAAGCTTAATATTTTATGAAACTATCACATTGGTCTTCTGGGCATCTTCTCATCATATAGTCTCATAAGTATTTTTCTTGGTTCTTTTCCTATTCTATGTATTCTATGTGCCCTTGTCCACCCATTGCCTAGTTCATCTTACTTTCTATCGGGTGTAGTGACATGTAAAATGATATGTGGAGTCCGTGTAGTAATACCATGGAATTCGGGGAAATATGAGTTTATAACAGATTAGTGTGTATATATATATATATATATATATATATATATATATATATATATATATATATATATATATATATATATATATTATAGCTGTACATATAAGCCTTTATTTATCTGTCTCTTTTCTCCTGTGGCTGACAACAGCAGGGAGAAAGTAAAGTGCTCAATCAGCAGGGAGAAAGTAAAGTGCTCAATCAGCAGGGAGGAAGTAAAGTGCTCAATCAGCAGGGATGAAATAAAGTGCTCAATCAGCAGGGAAGAAGTAAAGTGCTCAATCAGCTGGGAGAATTTAAAGTGCTCAATCAGCAGGGAGGAAGTAAAGTGCTCAATCAGCAGAAAGGAAGTAAAGTGTTCAATAAAGCAGGGAGGAAGTAAAGTGCTCAATCAGCAGGGAGGAAGTAAAGTGCTCAATCAGCAGGGAGGATGTAAAGAGCTATATCAGCAGGGAGGAAGTAAAGTGCTCAATGAACAGGGAGGATGTAAAGAGCTATATCAGCAGGGAGGAAGTAAAGTGCTCAATGAACAGGGAAGATGTAAATGTGCTCAATCAGCAGGGAGGATGTAAAGTGCTCAATCAGCAGGGAGGAAGTAAAGTGCTCAATCAGCAGGGAGGATGTAAAGAGCTATATCAGCAGGGAGGAAGTAAAGTGCTCAATGAACAGGGAGGAAGTAAAGTGCTCAATCAGCAGGGAGGAAGTAAAGGGCTTCAGTAACTTAGGTTTTAAATTGAGAGGAAAAGATCAATTAAATGGAAATAAAATTTGTGCCAAATTTTAGGACCAGGTAAATTCAAACAATTTGCAGTTCAATTCATATAAAATGGCCACAAAAAATGCTTGCCACCACTTTCTTAAAGGGAATCTGTCAGGTGAATTTCTATTACAGTGCTAATATCATTAATTAGAGCTTAGAAAGACCTTATAGAATCAGTAACTTTTCTAGCTCTCCCTCTTCCTGTTATTTTCTGGGAAGCTCCAGAGAATTCAGTGTGAAGTAGTAAGTAGTCAAGCATATGTAAACACAAGCTGCATGTGCCCTGCTTCGCCCTCCCACGTCTCAGTCCTGGCATCAATGATCGTAAATCTGAACTGAATTTGCACTCCTGACCCGACCCATATTCCCTCCCACCTCTCACAAGTGATAGTGAATGCACTGAGAGGTAGATGGGGGGAGCAGTGAATATGAAAATTGTATTTACATGCACTTGACTAGTGTGCAGGAGACACTGCATTCTATGGAGCTTACAGCAAGATAACAGGAAAAGGTAGAACAATAAAACTTACTGATCTTGATAGATCTCCTTAAGCCCTATGTAAACACAACATTAGTATTGTACTGCAAAATAACCTGACAGATTCCCTTTAATACAAAAAATCAAATATGTAATGCTCACATGACCTTAGGAAGGGCTCAAGGAGACTTTTCAGGATTAGTATTATTGCTTTACGTCATTCTGTTATCTTGTTGTAAGTTCCATAGAATTCAATGTGATGTAATAACTAGTCAAGCATATGTAAATACAAATTAAATTGCATATGCCCTGCTACTACCTCCCACCTCTCAGTGCTGGTATCTGTGATAGTAAATCTGAACTGAATTTGCCCTGCTGCCCCCACCCTTACTCCCTTCCACCTCTCAGCAGAGATAGTAAATGCACTGGGAGGTGTGAATATGCAAATTGTATGTTCATACACTTGATAGTGTGCAGGAGACACTGAATTCTATGGAGCATACAGCAAGATAACAGGATAAGGTAGAGCAATAAAACTTACTGATCCTGAAAGATATCTATAAGCCCTATTAAAAGTTATACGTATTGCACTAGAAAATCTCATGACAGATTCCCTTTAAAGCAGAAGATTGCTTCAAATATGAAATGTTCACATGACCTCAGACAGGGATACGATGGCCTCCACATAATGTCTTTCAGCTGCGCACATCACATGCTAATGAAAGGATCTAGCCTCTATAAAAGCAATGACAGGGAATGAAGTAGCCAGCAGCCATTTTAGAGTGCATTTGGATAGTGAATGGTTATTATATATTTCACCACAGCCACTTGTGTCGAGGTCACTTTGACATAAGCGCAGCTGTAAATAATGACATGGACCGCATATCCAAAACTTATACATCGATAAAATATGTGAAGCCCACTGACAAATCTCCATATGGGTTTCTGACCTTAAAGGCTGTGCATGACCTCTGCTGGAGCAATATCTCACCAACAGGGGGAGTAGCCTGGTACCCCACAGCACCCATGCGGCAAGGCAGAGCTCCTATGGCTTTAGGCCACAGAACCCAACTGTCATGGCAGCACAGTCATAATGGCCACCACATACCACCAACACTAAGTTCTAAAAGATATAGAAAACTCACCCTCCAATTGGTCTCAGACTAAAAGTTAAGAGTTAAAATAGCAGGAACCCCCTTCCAGTCTCCTGCTAATTAAAAACAATTGAGCCAAATGGGAGGAGAGTTGGTATCAACAACAAAAAAGAGGGAACAGACCATTCAATATACCATTGCTGTAGTAAAAGACTTGGTGTCAGGCTGCCAGCAGGGGGAGCTGGTGTCCTGCAGGGAAAGACACTACACGGAGCTGAATGAGCAAGGAGGGGAACTCCCAGTGTGTGCTAATGCAGTGTCTGCTAGCATCAGCCAGACAGCTGAAGCTGTGGTGCATGCGGGGGACGGTCAGACAGGGCCGGGTCATACACAGTACGGGCAGCAGGAAGACCGGGGGAACTAGCAGTGGAGGAGTCGAGATCAGGCCGAGGTCGGTACCAGAGGAAACAACCGAGTGGGGAGGTAGGAAAGGGGGAAACAACCGGGGCTATTGTGGGAAGAAGGTGGGACAGAGGAATGGAGGAACGACTAGGGAACAGAACACAGACAGAGGCTTAGGGCACAGAGAGGGGACGGATCAGGATCACACTTACAGGGACCAGCACTCACAGGCAAAGCAGCGCTAAGCTTATAGCTGGCGCTGGTTCACTGGAAATGTCAGCTTTTAAGGCATCCAAGCTCCGGAATTGAGGCCCGGGAGAAGGCTCCGCCCCCTAGCCATTTGGACGGTAAGGCGAACCATGACACTTGGACTACACATCCAAAACTTTGCCGTTGATCTATTGCAGATAAGCTGCTCAAAAATGTGTGCGCACTGGTTCTCATTAGAGGGGTTATCCAAGATTTTAGTGATTTTTTTGGGGGTTTTTTTTGTATGGGATTAAAAACTTACCGTAGGTAGTTGCTAATGAACTGCCTGTCCTGTCCCCTGGCTTAGTCCATGACTCTCCGGCTTACCTTGACCTCACATGAAATTCTCCTTTAAAAGGGTTATTCAAGATTTTGGTGATTTTTTTTTTTTGTATGGGTCTAAGAATTTACCAGCCGGTAGTTGCTAATGAACTGCCTGTTCTGCCCATCAGCTCAGGCCATAACTCTATGGCTTCCTTTGATCTCACATGAAGTTCTTCTTTAATGGGTTATCCAAGATATTGGTGATTTTTTTTGTAGTGGGCTATGATCTTACCGGCAGGTAGTTGCTAATGTGCTGCCTGTTCTGTCCACCAGCTTAAACCATGACTCTCTTGCGTCTTTTGACCTCACATGAAATTCTCCTTAAAACATTTATCCAAGATATTGGTGTATTTTTTGTCTGGGATTAAGAACCTACTGGTAGGTAGTTGCTAATAAACTGCTTGTACTGCCCACCAGCTCAGGCCATGACTCTCCGGCTTCCTTGGACCTCACATGAAGTTCTCCTTTAAAGGGTTATCCAAGATATTGGTGATTTTTTGTGTATAGGGCTAACAACTTACCAGCAGGTAGTTGCTAATGGGACTGCCTGTCCTGCCCACCAGCTCAGACCATGACTCTTCGGCTTCCATCGACCTTACATGAACATTGCAACTTTTTCTCTTCCGGTCTGCTCTGTTGACAAGTCGTCACTGCCGATGTCCTGATGATTGACAGCCGACGTTCCAATGCTCTGAAGAAGCTGCTCTGTCAACAAGACGTTACCGGAAGGAGAATCGCCAGCAAGAGTGGTCCATGACCTCTCTGAGCCGGAAGAGATTAGCGCTTGGCAGAATAGGCAGAAATGTATCAACTCTCTGCCGATAAGTTCTTAGCCTCATCCAAAAACAAATGAGCAATGTCTCGGATAACCCCTTTAAGAAGATACAGCCAATGCTCCATGGGAAAGAGTATGTAAATTTTTGTTTTTTCCAAGAAGAAAACAAAAATTGCCTTTGGAGATCCTACTCTATAAAGAATTGTCTGACCATTTAACCTACAACACAACCACCGAAGGATATTGACCACGCGTTTCACTTCTTTTTCCCAGATTCATATTTTTAAGTATTTCACCACTTCTTTCTTATGTAATTTGACCTCCTTTGACCTCTACAATATATTTTTTTATATATATTTTCCAGGACAAGAAAATATTCTCTCCTTGGAAGCAGCAATTTGCTGATTACTAACGTGACGGATGATGATATGGGCACATATACCTGTCTGGTAACCTACAAGAGCGAGAACAGCAGTGCGTCAGCGGAGCTCAGCGTCCTGGGTAGGTGACCGCGCTCCATGATTACATCCATTGTGGAACCCATTGAAATGAGTCTTATAATTATCACTTAAAGGCTATTTTGTATATTTTCTCCACAAGCGCCTACTTCATTAGGCGCGTGATAAAGTATTCATTTAGTATGTTTCTTAATTTCAGGTTGAACATTACTGAATCATGTAATTACTGATCTGTTCATAGTTTGAGGCTGTGGTGTTTTGCGTCGTTGATGATGGGCAAATAAATTATTAGAACTGAGCTTTTACGTAACGCGAAACCTTCTTTTCTAATTTTGGATGATAACAATAACTAACAATGACTCAATCGCTTTTCTTTGAAGTGATGATGATAAATCCTCACGAAATCCCCAAAGTCTACCTCAAGTCCACCTGCGAAACTTAATAAAAAAATTTAGAAAAAATTCACTAAAACTGTCTAAAGTATAGAAAGTGTACACTTAAGGGTACTTTGCACGTTGCGACATCGCTAGCCGATGCTAGCGATGCCGAGCGCGATAGTCCCTGCCCCCATCACACATGTGATATCTTGTGACAGCTGCCGTAGCGAACATTATCGCTACGGCAGCTTCACACGCACTTACCTGCCCTGCGACGTCGCTCTGGCCGGCGAACCACCTCCTTCCCAAGGGGGCAGGTCGTGCGGCGTCATAGCGACGTCACATGGCAGGCGGCCAATAGAAGCGGAGGGGCGGAGATGAGCGGGACGTAAACATCCCGCCTACCGCCTTCCTTCCGCATTGCCGGTGGACGCAGGTAAGGAGATGTTCCTCGCTCCTGCGGCTTCACACACAGCGATGTGTGCTGCCGCAGGAACGAGGAACAACATCGTATGTCCTATTGGTGCGACATTATGAAAATGTCCGACACTACACAGATCGCCGATATACCCGATTTACTACGCTTTTGCGATCGTTTATCGGCGCATCTAAACGTTACACATTGCGACATCGTTACCGGCGCCGGATGTGCGTCACTTTCGATTTGACCCCGACGATATCGCAGTAGCGATGTCGCAGCGTGCAAAGTACCCCTTAGATTAGACAGTCCTAATATCATAGAATTATAGAATGGTGGAGTTGAAAGTGACCTCAAGGGCCATCAGGTCCAACCCCCTGCGAGCACAGGCTTTCCTATATCATCCCGGCTATATCTTTATCCAGATTCCGCTTGAATATAATGAATAATATGGCAAATGTACCAAATTTATATATATATATATACACAGGGTGGTCCAAAAGTAGGTGGACAGTATGCGTAATAGGGTTATCAAACATGGTGTAAAGTGAAACTGACTCAGTTGCCCTTAGCAACCAATCAGATTCCACCTTTCACTTTCCAAAGAGTCTGTGAAGACTGAAAAGGGGAATCTGATTGGTTGCTAAGGGCAACGGAGTCAGTTTCACTTTACACCATGTTTGATAACTCTATTACACATACTGTCTATAATAATAATAATATTTATTCATTTATATAGCGCTATTAATTCCACAGCGCTTTACATACATTGGAAACACTGTCCCCATTGGGGCTCACAATCTAAATTCCCTATCAGTATGTTTTTGGAGTGTGGGAGGAAACCGGAGAACCCGGAGGAAACCCACGCAAACACGGGGATAATATATATATACCAAAGTGAGAAAAACCGGGCACCGCTAATCCAAAGAGTATACTGTTTGTTTGTTCCTACAGAGCATAGGATCCAGGTGCACGTCCTAGGGCGTACGCCGTATGTATATCCAAGTGGAGACAGAATAGGCGGCACTCAGAGGCATCCAAATGCAGAAATTATTAAAAATTCATACCAAGGGGTGCATGTGGTGGGGGAGGGTGAGGACTAAGGCACAACGCCAGACGGCCATGACTGGACCCGTGGAAGCACAAAGGTGCGAAACGGCTCGCCGTCGTCCTGCGTTGTTCAAATATATGTATCCGCTTGAATATAATGAATAATATGCGCCAAATGTATCAAATTTAGATGAGGTGGCTCCTTTGCTCAGAGATTTGGACCAAACTTTTGGCACAATTGTGGTGTACAATATTGCATCTCAAACCACTTCTCCTTTCATGTGGTCACGAAGTGACGACCGGGGTTCCACCAGGAATAAGGGAACACCTGGCGAGCACCGCAACATCAACAGGTTATACCATGAATATGATACAATGGTGGGCCCTGGATTTTGGGATAGAGGAGTGGTGTCACTTCCTACACTGATCTGAGGCTGATATAAACAAATGGAGAACACAGCTTACCGGAGAATGTAGGATGAAATACGGTGCTTGGGTAGCCTGATCAAGCTCCCAGATAAACAACATAAAGGATTAAGGTTATTAGTCCAGCATCCGCAGTAGATTAAAAAACTACTTTAGTGAAAAAATTAACATCAATAGGGGAGAAAACGACCTCACATAATGGAAGCACACATCCAAAAAATTATGAAAATATTATATAATTTTATTAAGTCCATAGAAAAAAGCATGACTAGCATTGATACATTTCAAGCAACAGTGTGCTCTTAATCATGACAAAAAATGCATTATCTGAGGCTGATCCCTGCCCTTCCTAACATCCCTATACGAGTCCTTCCCCTCGTCGCCGATCACGTGCCTAGGCCCTGACTTGCCCAGAACTCACCCTGACTAGTGAGAAGGCCGATGAGAGCACTAGTCTCACCTCTGCAATAATACAAGGGTAGGAAGACAGAGACCGAGAGGGGGATTGAGACACAAAAAGGAAAACATTCCAAACAAGTCTAATGTATCTAACACCACAGCTGCAATTGTCATGACACCTCAGCTTCTTTCAGAGATTGGCTCCTTCCAAAGTGGTCAGCATAAGAATGATGAGATTCTATAATTGGCATTAGATATTTAGACACATGACTATTTATAGCAAATGGGAGTGGTCACAAAGAGCTGCACCTGAGATTAAGGCTCCAAAGGATAGTCAACTAGGAAAGAGTCATTAACCCCTACAGCACCAAAAAAGCATATACATTTAAACACAAGCTGCAGACCTGTGCATAATAAGATATTGTGACCTTCTGGTCCCAAATTCGCCAGAGGTCCCCCCAGAGCAGGACACACTCATGACAGTCACATTGCCTTTCAGATAAGGCACAGTTGTTTGCTAAGCAACTCAAAAAGTGTGTAAAAGGAATAATAAATGTGGCACACAGCATGTAAGGCAGCATTGGGTGCAAATTATGCCAAATTCTGGGGCACTCAGCTTAGTACATGGGAAATTACTCCAAGGTTATGTTCACACAGAGCAGTTCTCCTCCTTAATGCAAACTCAATATTTTAATATTGCTCCAAACAAACTAAAAGAAATACCGCAAAATAATATTGAAAATAGTTTTGATTTAAACTATATTTTGTTTTATGCATATGTGGCACCCCTGAGGCTTCAGTTGCCTTAGGGGCACCACACATACAGCTACAGTGCAGACTTATGTTACCATGGATACAGACTACAAATAAACACTGTGTAGTCGGACCCTGCAGTCACATATATCTGTACTATTAATGCAAATAAGGATGAAAAGCAAAAACACAAACAGCCAACAAGTGCTGAATCTTAGAAAAAAAAAGTCATAGGGGTTGTTTAGGAAAGCATGGCAACTTTCTTCCAGAAACAGCGCCACACCAGTGCACAGGTTGTGTGTGGTATTGCAGCTCAGCTCAATGGAACTGTAATTCAAATCCGGACACAATATATAAACAATTCTGATGGTATTTTTTAAACAACCCCTTAAATAATAATAATAATAATAATAATAATAATAATAATAATAATAATAATTATTATTATTTATTTATTTTATTTAATTCTTTTAATATTTTCTGTCTTTGGATTTTTTTGTGACCTCCGTTGATGCTTTATCTTTTCTTTTTCGGGAGAAGTCAGATTTTTAAGAGCCGTCATTCTTTATTTTTTTCTTTCTTACAAAACATTAAAATATCTTGACAACTTATCTCTCACACTTGCGTAAGACGACTATTTCAGACGATTGTTATGTGACTGCTCGGTTCCCGCAAAGTGAAAAATAAACCGTTGCATCCTCAGAAATTCAATTGTCAGCGAGACTCAACAATACGTGGAAACCACAAACCAGACAAAGGACGATAAATTCAAAAGAGCCAATTTCTCATCAACAAAAATATAGAAAATGGAGTTTAAAAAAAATGATAAAACAGATTTGTTCCCGTCCTTTGTTCTCAAACACAATCTGAAATCAGGAAAGAATCAGACTCGATCTCACCCTATAATTTAAAAGAAAAATATATAATTCTGTATCTCTTACATCTCACAGAACTCTGCATTCTACACATTTCTTTTAATTCTTCCTATTGTGTTGTTTGCACTGAAGAGACTGAAGAACCAAGTAACTAATTGTAGCGAAACCTAAAGTTGCTTGGTTTCAATGCAAAATTTGCCACTGGTTCTTCACCGGTGCGTTCCAGCAAAAAAAAAGGGAATCTGATGGCAAAAAAGTATTTACCATATTTTTGGGAAATTTTAAAGAGGTTGTCTACTACTTTACCATTAAGGGGTACTTTGCACGTTGCGACATCACTACTGCGATCTCGTCGGGGTCAAATCGAAAGTGACGCACATCCGGGGCCGGTAACGACGTCGCAACGTGTATAGCCTAGATGCACCGATAAACGATCGCAAAAGCGTCAAAAATCGGTGATTTGTGTAGTGTCGGTCATTTTCATAATTTTGCTGCAGCGACGGTACGATGTTGTTCCTCGTTCCTGCGGCAGCACACATTGCTGTGTATGAAGCCGCAGGAGCGAGTAACATCTTCTTACCTGCGTCCCGCCTGCAATGAGGAAGGAAGGAGGTGGGCGGGATGTTTACGTCCCGCTCATCTCCGACCCTCTGCTTCTATTGGCCGCCTGCCGTGTGACGTCGCTGTGACGCCGCACGACCCGCCCCCTTAGGAAGGAGGCGGTTCGCCGGCCAGAGCAACGTCGCAGGGCAGGTAAGTGCGTGTGAAGCTGCCGTAGTGATAATGTTCGCTACGGCAGCTATCACAAGATATCGCATCTGCGACGGGGGTGGGGACTATCGCGCTCGACATCGCTACAATCAGCTAGCGATGTAACAGCGTGCAAAGTACCCCTAAGGGTATCCTAAAGGCCCTGTTACACACAACGATGTATCTAACGATATATCGCCGGGGTCTCGGATTCCGTGACGCACATCCGGCATCGTTAGCGATGTCGTTGCGTGTGACACCAACGAACGACTGTTAACAATGGAAAATACTCACCAAATCGTCCATTGTTGACACGCCGTTCATTTTCAAAAAAGCGTTCATTGTTGAGGACGCAGGTTGTTCGTCGTTCCCGAGGCAGCACACATTGCTATGTGTGATACCCCGGGAACGCCGAACTACAGCAATGAGGAAGGAAGGAGGTGGGCGAGATGTTACGGCCGCTCATCTCCGCCCCTCCGCTTCAATTGGGCGGCCGCTTAGTGACGCCGCTGTGACACCGCACAAACCGCCCCCTTAGAAAGGAGGCTGTTCGTCGGCCCTAGCGACGTCGCTAGGCAGGTAAGTCCGTGTGACGGCTCCTAACGATATTGTGTGCCACAGGCAGCGATTTGCCCATGACGCACAAACGACAGGGGCAGGTACGCTCGCTAGCGATATCGCTGCATGTGATGGGGCCTTTAGGATAGGTCATCAATGTCTGATCTGCTGGGTCCGACACAAGACAACGCTGGCAGTCACCTGTTCTCGGTGCCGGCGGTGGCAGCAGACATCTGGAAATGCTCAGTTGCATAACTGCCCTGTGTTTTGAAAGTGGCCGCAATGGCCGAGTACTTTACATCCGCCTTTTATTGATTTCCATAGGAGGTGGATTGTCACGCTACAGGGAAGTACCAAGCACACGGTGAAAAGGAAGGGAAGGGAAACCCTGTATCTAGGGAAAGGGATGATGATGACCTCTGACCAAATAATGGTGGCCTGGTGGGGGAAGTTCAGATTGATTTGGGTTCTTGTCAAGCTAGGTATGGGAAATTACCAAGCGAGCGGCAAAGGGAACCCTGTGTTTAGAGAAGGGGAAGATGATGACCCTGACCAAACCTACTGCTGGTCCCTGAGGTCCCTCACCACCCTAGATAGGTTCCGCACCTATGCGCCGAGTCAGAGACGTAACCCTAGGATGATCCTAGAGCTGGGCCCTAAATAGGGAACGCATGGGATGAGCTCTTGTTCAACCCCACTGACCATTATAGAAGACACAAGGGGGACACATGGTGGGAAAAGCATGAACTACTTATCTACAGATGATTCAGGTAGATGTTCAGCAAAGCTTTCTGCAACGATACCATAGAGGAGTACAAGCCACCTGCTTGACAGGGCTTGAATGGACTGAAGAATATCACCAGCACAAGTCGAAAGGAAGAAAAGGATATATAAGCACCAAGAGAATGCTGATGATTAGCAGCTGGGTGGAAGGAGAGCTCCTGCTGGGTCCAAAAGGTGGAGAGATGAATCCAGCAGGAAAGCTACCTATACCAATGAATACTGACAGCAGGAACAATGGAAAGTCAGGGAGCATTCTGCGCAGCCAAACACTGTGACCTACTATGGCTTGAAACTACATGACTGTCAGTCACATATGACATGGATGTGCAGTACCCGGCCACGGCTGCTATCAGAAGACAGTGCAGCTCCGAAACTGAGCATTTCCATCTGCCTGCTGCCACCAAAAACAGCTGATAAGTGGGGGTTCTGGCTCTCGGACCCCGGACAATCAGACATTGATAGCCTATCCTAGTAATCAAATTTCTCATGATCCTTAAAAGAAAAAATTGTGGAATTCACCAATATTTTACTTTCTACTTGCTAATATAGCCACTTATTTCCTTTGGGCTGAAACAGCCTTTACATCATCACTGCAAATATAGACCTTTACTTGCTCCCTGCTGATATAGCCCTTTATTTCCTCCCTGCTGATATAGCCATTTACTTCATCCCTGCTGATATAGCCATTTACCTCCTCCCTGCTGATATAGCCATTTGCTTTCTACTTACTTCCTCCCTGCTGCTTTAGCCCTTTACTTCCTCCCTGCTGATATAGCCCTTTACTTACTCCCTGCTGATATAGTCCTTTACTTCCTCCCTGCTGATATAGCCCTTTACTTCCTCCCTGATGATATAGCCCTTTACTTTATTTCTGCTGATATGGCCCTTTACATCATTCCTGCTGATATAGCCCTTTACATCATTCCTGCTGATATGGACCTTTATTTCCTCCCTGCTGATATAGCCCTTTACTTCTTCCCTATGATTTAGCCATTTACTTTTTCCCTTCTGATATAGTCCTTTGCTTCCTCCCTGCTAACATAGCCCTTTATTTCTTCCCTGCTGATATAGCACTTTACTTCTTCCTGTCTGATATAGCCCTTTTACTTCCTCCCGGCTGATATAGCCCTTTACTTCATTCCTGATGATATAGCCCTTTACTTCCTCCCTGCAGATATAGCCCTTTACTGCCTCCCTGCTGAAATAGCCCAATACTTCCTCTTTGCTGATATGGCCCTTTACTTCTTCCCTGCTCATGTAGCCCTTTACTTCTTCCCTTCTAATATAGCCCTTTACTTCCTCAGTGCTGATATATCCCTTTACTTCCTTCCTGCTGGTATAGCCCTTAACTTTTTCCCTTCTGATATAGCCCTTTACTTCCTCCCTGCTGATAATGCCCTTTATTTCCTCCCTGCTGATATAGCCCTTTACTTTTTCCCTGTTGATATAGCCCTTTACATTTTTCCGTTCTGATATAGCCCTTTACTTCCTCCCTGCTGATAATGCCCTTTATTTCCTCCTAATATCAACTAGAGGAGGAACAAGAGAACCAGGGGCTATGATCTAGAGTCTGATATGAGCTAGTAATCAAATTTCTTATGATCCTTAAAAGAAAAAATGGTGGCATTTTCCAATATATTACAATATCTCAAGAGCAGCATTTTTTATAGGATCAAAATATAGTGACTTATTGAGACACCATGCTATTACACATGTGGCATCTGCCAGCCATAATATTCACTGGTAGGAACCCTGTACATACGGAGTACAGAATCCTTACTGTAATCCTGGTCCCTATAGGTAGGGACAGGAATATGAGACTGACATTGCTCTCTAATCTGTGCCACTTTTCTCTTTGTGTTTATTGACTTGACCTTCTTTGATGCCAGTCATTGCCCAAAATATTCGATATCCGCACATTATGCTCTTATATACGAGTCAAATATGGCGAGTGCGTGATATTCTACGGATAGAATCACAAATAAAGCAGTCATTTTACTTACCCATTAAAAGAGCTTATGTTTGATGAAGGAAAGCAAGCTCAGGCTCATCTTATAAATTGGAGAGATAAGTGGCCCTGTGGGGGGAATAAGACCGCTGCCATTATATCAAACACGCCAGCGTCCATTAGCATGGCATTGACAGTAATAATACCGAATCACAGGAAAGGCTATATTACCCCATAACTGCTTGGTAATGATGCAGGTATTACTGCGCCGCGCTCTGTGGCTCTATTCTCCCAGCTGTTTGGATAGGAGATGCATGATCGAGCATCCACTCACTGCCTGTGAGTTATGAAAATGTATCAACACAGCAGTGCCGAGGAAACCTGCGGGGTCTGCGAACTGGAGGTCAGATCAATGAGTGTCTGCTGAGGCAGCAAGGTGAAATTATACTCCGGGGAACCAGGACCATAAATTGGGCAAGTTCCTGGAAACGTAATTTATGCCTTTTTAAAAAATAATCTGAGAAAGAAACATTTAAAAAGATGTCTTTTGCTGCATTTGCAAATGTTGCCTACAAGGATGTAGAAAAGTGGAAAAAAAATAAATAAATAAATATATATGTGCATATATACATGTATTTTTATATTTATATATATATATATATATATATATATATATATATATATATATATTTATATATTTATTTATTTTTTTAAGTACATGTATTTTTCATTTTATTCGAGTGTGTGTGTGTATATATATATTTACATATATATATATATGAAGATATATAAAGATGTACGGTATATATACAGCATACATATGTATATATATATATATATATATATATATATATATATATATGTATATATATGTATATATATATATATATATATATATATACAGTATATATATATATATATATATATATATATATATATATATATACAGTATATATATATATATATATATATGTATGCATACTGTATATATATATGTGTATATATATACATCGAGTATGTCTGTGTGTGTGTATATACCGTACATATATATATATATATATATATATATACTGTGTGTGTGTGTGTATATATGCATATACATCTTTATATATCTTCATACATACAGTATATATATATATATATATATATATATATATATATATATTATGTATGCTTATATATATGCAGTGCAGACCAAAAGTTTAGACACACCCTTCTCATTAAGAGTTTTCTTTATTTTCATGGTTTACACTGAACGCATCAAAACTATGAATTATCACATGTGGAATGAAATACTTAACAAAAAAGTGTGAAACAACTGAAAATATGTCTTATATTCTAGGTTCTTCAAAGTAGCCACCTTTTGCTTTGATTACTGCTTTGCACACTCTTGGTATTCTCTTGATGAGTTTCAAAAGGTAGTCACCGGAAATGGTTTTCCAACAGTCTTGAAGGAGTTCCCAGAGATGCTTAGCACTTGTTAGCCCTTTTGCCTTCACTCTGCGGTCCAGCTCACCCCAAACCATCTCAATTGGGTTCAGGTCTGGTGACTGTGGAGACCAGGTCATCTGGCGTAGCACCCCATCACTCTCCTTCTTAGTCAAATAGCCCTTACACAGCCTGGAGGTGTGTTTGGGGTCATTGTCCTGTTGAAAAATATAACATGGTCCAACTAAACGCAAACTGGATGGAATAGCTTGCCGCTGCAAGAT
Source organism: Anomaloglossus baeobatrachus (assembly GCF_048569485.1). Classification (NCBI taxonomy): domain Eukaryota; kingdom Metazoa; phylum Chordata; class Amphibia; order Anura; family Aromobatidae; genus Anomaloglossus; species Anomaloglossus baeobatrachus. The sequence continues at coordinate 932,088,068 of NC_134353.1, read as the reverse complement.
GCTGTGGTAGCCATGCTGGTTCTGTATGCCTTCAATTTTGAAAAAATCCCCAACAGTGTCACCAGCAAAGCACCCCCACACCATCACACCTCCTCCTCCATGCTTCACGGTGGGAACCAGCCATGTAGAGTCCATCCGTTCACCTTTTCTACAAAGACATGGTGTTTGGATCCAAAGATCTCAAATTTGGACTCAACAGACCAAAGCACAGATTTCCACTGCTCTAATGTCCATTCCTTGTGTTCTTTAGCCCAAACAAGTCTCTTCTGCTTGTTGCCTGGCCATAGCAGTGGTTTCCTAGCAGCTATTTTACCATGAAGGCTGCTGCACAAAGTCTCCTCTTAACATTTGTTATAGATGTGTCTGCTGCTAGAACTCTGTGTGGCATTCACCTGGTCTCTAATCTGAGCTGCTGTTAACCTGCGATTTCTGAGGTGACTCGGATGAACTTATCCTCTGCAGCAGAGGTGACTGTTGGTCTTCCTTTTTTGGGGCGGTCCTCATGTGAGCCAGTTTCTTTGTAGCGTTTGATGGTTTTTGGCACTGCACTTGGGGAAACTTTAAAGTTTTCCCAATTTTTCGGACTGACTGACCTTCATTCCTTAATGTAATGATGGCCACTCGTTTTTCTTTACTTAGCTGCTTTTTTCTTGCCATAATACAAATTCTAACAGTCTATTCAGTGGGACTATCAGCTGTGTATCCACCAGACTTCTGCACAACACAACTGATAGTCCCAACCCCATTTATAAGGCAAGAAATCCCACTTATTAAGCCTGACAGAGCGCACCTGTGAAGTGAAAGCCATTTCCGGTGACTGCCTCTTGAAGCTCATCAAGAGAATGCCAAGAGTGTGCAAAGCAGTAATCAAAGCAAAAGGTGGCTACTGTGAAGAACCTAGAATATAAGACATATTTTCAGTTGTTTCACACTTTTTTGTTAAGTATTTCATTCCACATGTTTTAATTCATAGGTTTGATGCCTTCAATGTGAATCTACAGTTTTCAGAGTCCTGAAAATAAATAAGTCTTTGAATGAGAAGGTGTGTCCAAACTTTTGGTCTGTATATATATATATATATATATATATATATATATATATATATATATATATATATATATATATATATATATAATATACACTCAGACTACTATTGGTGCAACCTGGGCCACATCCACCTACAACACAGATAGAATTGTACATGCAGTGAGCTATTGGATGGCAAAGAGCCCACATTGTGTCCTTGCACACGGGCCCTCTTCTGTGTGTCTCCTCCTCTATATATGCAGTATGTATATGATGTATATGTGCAGTTTATATTAGAGATAAGTTAATTTTTTGAAATTCGAATTTTCCAGCATCTCCAAATATAAAAAAAAATAATAATAATTTGCACCAAAATAATTCGCCTCAAATTGTATATAGTGCAAAGCACTGAAAAGTCTGCAAACTCCTTTCTAGATCTTTAACACAAACACAGACTAAGGGGTACTTTGCACACTACGACATCGCAAGCCGATGCTGCGATGCCGAGCGCGATAGTACCCGCCCCCGTCGCAGCTGCGATATCCTTGTGATAGCTGTCGTAGCGAACATTATCGCTACGGCAGCTTCACATGGACTCACCTGTCCTGCGACCGTCGCTCTGGCCGGCGACCCGCCTCCTTATTAAGGGGGCGGGTCGTGCGGCGTCACTGCGACGTCACATGGCAGGCGGCCAATAGGAGCGGAGGGGCGGAGATGAGCGGGATGTAAACATCCCGCCCACCTCCTTCCTTCCGCATATCCTACGGAAGCCACAGTGACGCCGGTAGGAGATGTTCCTCGCTCCTGCGGCTTCACACACAACGATGTGTGCTGCCGCAGGAACGAGGAACAACATCGGGCCGTCGCGTCAGCATAATCATGGATTACGCCGACGTTGCACCGATGATACGATTACGACGCTTTTGCGCACGTTAATCGTATCATCGAGCCTTTACACACTACGATGTCGCATGCGATGCCGGAAGTACGTCATTTTCAATTTGACCCCACCGACATCGCACCTGCGATGTCGTAGTGTGCAAAGCCGGCCTTACTTGTCACAGGTGACTGACAGTCCTGTGGTGTCCGGCAATAGAAGGTCACAGTGTTTGGCTGCACAAACTACTCCCTGACTTTCCATTGTTCCTGCTGTTAGTATTCAGTGTACTGGGTATCTCCTCTGCTGGGTTTTCATCCTTTTCCCTTTAGGACCCAGCAGAGCTCCTTTTCCCTTCATCTGTTAATCATCTATATTTCCCGGGCCTTGTGCTTCTGATATTCAGTTCCTTCACAAGTTCTGAATGCAAGCATGTGGCTTGTACTCATCAGTAGAATTATTGCTGCTCTTTGCTAAACTTCTTACTGATTTGTCTAGAGATAAGTTGTTTTGTGGTTTTCTCTTGTTTGTTATCCCTGTGTGTCCTTTAGTGTCTAGTGGGGTTGACAAAGAGTTCATCCAATCCACTCCCTAGCTAAGGCCCAGATCAGGATCAGTCTAGGGTCAGGTATCCGGCTTGGCGCATAGGTGCGGAACCTATCTAGGATGGTGAGGGAACCCAGGGGCCAGCAGTAGACTTGGTCAGGGGTCCTTAGACCGTCCGTTCCTTAGACCCTTTTGCCATTTGCTTGGTACATCTCCATACCTAGCGAGACATTAGTACTGTCAAAGGGACCTTAACACATATGATTATTGGTAACTATTCTTCACTGCTCTGCTGTCGCATACTATCTGTACAGTATCTTGAGTATTTTTTGGCTTTTTCTTCCTATCTCTGTGGCTAAGCCGTGACATCCTTTACCTACTCAAATTCACCCAAAAATGGGTACTTCAGGCTATTTCTTCCTATCTCTGTGATGTCCTTTACCTACCCAGATTCACCTCAAAATGGCTCCTTCATTCCCAGCCTTGGCTTTTATACTGTAAATATGTAAAAGACTGACGTGCACATCCAACAGGTGTGAACAGGTGCTAGCTGAGAACACATAACTACAAAACATATATAGCTGCACACTGAAATGCTAACAATGAATAAGTGAACTCTAGTATTGCATTACTATAGGAATATTTGAAAAAAGAGATATTTATCTTAGGTATTGGTCAGTGCATGTGAGCCCGGTCACCACGGCAAGGTAATCCATGTATACTGGCCAGGAAAATCCCTCCTCATTTAACTGCTCTATATCATATGGATAATAGCAGGGAAACCAGTATGACTATTACTAATGCAATCATTTACACTCAAAGTGGCTTGGACTGTGATCTTATTGGCCAGGTTCGTAGATTTCCTAAAATTCGACATACATGCATAGATGCAACCACATGCCCTCAGACACACCATATCCTTAGACACTAACATAGATGCATTATTGCTCATATATAGACACATGCATTCACACACATATACAGGAATAAATTCGGATTAGGCCACACATATATAAAAATTGTGCAAAATAAGGGGTAACCACGAAAATATATCCTTTTGCATAGAACTTGATTTGACCCCCGAACCATCCTGAGAATGGTCCATACTTAGAGGACATATATTTCTATAGGAGGACAGTCGGTCCCCATCTCTGGGCTGTGGCTTTTATCCTCCTTCTGGGATGCGATGGAGGCCAACGCTCGTTTCTACAAATCACTCTATGGTATACTGCAGCACTTTCCGAGTTATGCATCAGTAGAGTAAACTTTTTGGTATCAGCGGCGTCTATACGATACAACGACAGTCAGCATTTTGTAAAGTAAGTGATGTAACAGATGTTTTCACTCTTTTAGCCCCAGGTAGTAAATCAGTTTAACTCGGTCCTAAATTGTTAATGACCCAAGTTCCTACAGTGAAAATCTGTTTAGACGTCGCTTGATCCGAGAAACAACAGACTGTTCACATTGTCTCCAAAAACACTCAACATTTTGGAGGTTCCGTGTCTCGTCTGCCGTAGGTTCATGGGAAAATGTACTGAAGTCTAATACAATAAGATTGACCTAGATTTGAACCTGGTCTATTATGGAAAAAAGTCTGGAAGAAAAGTTCTAACCAATAAAGTTTAGGTCAAAAGGCAACTTTAAAAGTCCCATGGAGAAGCTAAAGGGGCAATAAAGGGAGGTACTCTAATACAGGTGAGTCCCTTATTAGCCAGAGAAGACATTATTTTGAGGTTACATATGGATATCATCTCACAAAAAGCCCATTCATTTAAGCAGAAAATGCGACTGAATATTGACTTGTAATTCCACTTTTGGCCACTGGGTGTAGGGACTCCCCACCCAGTGGCCAAAAGCGGAATTACAATTTTATTTTTGATATTGGATACTAAACTGTACAATATCATTTTTAGGTTATTTTTATAGAAAACATTTGTATACAGAGATGATTGAATAGATTTGGTGCAGATTTGTGAGCTTTCCCATAATTCCTTGCAGCTATCACATCGAAAAGTATAGAACAGTCAATCAGGAGAGGCTATCATAGTCTGTATAAAGGTTTAGGCAGGGAATGAAGCAGCCAAATTGTGGTGAATTTGGACTGTGAGAGGATGGTACAGCCCACAGTTTAGACGGAGAAACAAACACTGAAGAAACTGTACAAATAGTGTGTGACAGCGTAGCAGTGAAAAGCTTAATGTGGGAGGAAAAAAGAATAATACAGATAAAATAAACATGGTGAAAGAAAGGAGAGTCACGGAGAATGTGAGGCAGGAGGAGCTCTGTGTCTGTGAAGTCGGAAAGTCATTGTGTCTTTGAGGCAGTATAGTCTGTGTGACTGTGAGGCAGGATAATCTTGTGAAACAGTAGAGTCACTGTGTCTGTGATGCAGGAGAGTCATCCTTTCTGTGAGCAGGAGAGTTAGCCTTTTTGTGAGGCAGGAGAGTGACCTTTTCTGTGAGGCAGGAGAGCCATCCTTTCTGTAAGGCAGGAGAATGACCCTTTCTTTGAGGCAGGAGAGTCATCCTTTCTGTGAGGCAGGAGAGTCATCCTTTCTGTAAGGCAGGAGAATGACCCTTTCTTTCAGGCAGGAGAGTCATCCTTTCTGTGAGGCAGGAGAGTCATCCTTTCTGTGAGGCAGGAGAGTGACCCTTTCTGGGGGTAGGAGCATGACCCTTTATGTGAGGCAGGAGACTTATCCTTTCTGTGAGGCAGGAGAGTGACCGTTTCTGTGAGGCAGGACAGTCATCCTTTCTGTGAGGCAGGAGAGTGACCCTTTCTGGGGTAGGAGCATGACACTTTATGTGAGGCAGGAGAGTGACCCTTTCTGTGAGGCAGGAGAGTGACCCTTTCTGTGAGGCAGGAGAGTGACCCTTTCTGGGAGGCAGGAGAGTGACCCTTTCTGTGAGGCAGGAGAGTGACCCTTTCTGGGAGGCAGGAGAGTGACACTTTCTGTGAGGCAGGAGAGTGACCCTTTCTGGGAGGCAGGAGAGTGACCCTTTCTGGGAGGCAGGAGAGTGACCCTTTCTGGGAGGCAGGAGAGTTACCCTTTCTGGGAGGCAGGAGAGTGACTCTTTCTGTGAGGCAGAAGAGTTACCCTTTCTGTGAGGCAGGAGAGTGACCCTTTCTGTGAGGCAGGGCCAGTGAAGTACTCGTGTCTGTCAGCTGCTCCTTGCATAATATGTAGCACTGTTATAATTTAAGGACAATTTAAGGCTTTGAAGTACTTTTCAATGAGGCAGGAGAGTCACTGTTTCTGTGAGGCAAGAGATTCACTGTGTCTGTGAGGCAAGAGAGTCACTGTGTCTATGAGGCAGGAGAGTCACTGGGTCTGTGAGGCAGAAAAGTCTCTTTGTCTGTGAGGCAGGAGAGTGACCCTTTCTGGGAGGCAGGAGAGTCATCCTTTCTGTGAGGCAGGAGAGTGACCCTTTCTGTGGGGCAGGACAGTCACCCTGTCTGGGAGGCAGGAGAGTGACCCTTTCTGTGAGGCAGGAGAGTGACCCTGTCTATGAGGCAGGAGAGTGACCCTTTCTGGGAGGCAGGAGAGTTACCCTTTCTGGGAGGCAGGAGAGTGACTCTTTCTGTGAGGCAGAAGAGTTACCCTTTCTGTGAGGCAGGAGAGTGACCCTTTCTGTGAGGCAGGGCCAGTGAAGTACTCGTGTCTGTCAGCTGCTCCTTGCATAATATGTAGCACTGTTATAATTTAAGGACAATTTAAGGCTTTGAAGTACTTTTCAATGAGGCAGGAGAGTCACTGTTTCTGTGAGGCAAGAGATTCACTGTGTCTGTGAGGCAAGAGAGTCACTGTGTCTATGAGGCAGGAGAGTCACTGGGTCTGTGAGGCAGAAAAGTCTCTTTGTCTGTGAGGCAGGAGAGTGACCCTTTCTGGGAGGCAGGAGAGTCATCCTTTCTGTGAGGCAGGAGAGTGACCCTTTCTGTGGGGCAGGACAGTCACCCTGTCTGGGAGGCAGGAGAGTGACCCTTTCTGTGAGGCAGGAGAGTGACCCTGTCTATGAGGCAGGAGAGTGACCCTTTCTGGGAGGCAGGAGAGTTACCCTTTCTGGGAGGCAGGAGAGTGACTCTTTCTGTGAGGCAGAAGAGTTACCCTTTCTGTGAGGCAGGAGAGTGACCCTTTCTGTGAGGCAGGGCCAGTGAAGTACTCGTGTCTGTCAGCTGCTCCTTGCATAATATGTAGCACTGTTATAATTTAAGGACAATTTAAGGCTTTGAAGTACTTTTCAATGAGGCAGGAGAGTCACTGTTTCTGTGAGGCAAGAGATTCACTGTGTCTGTGAGGCAAGAGAGTCACTGTGTCTATGAGGCAGGAGAGTCACTGGGTCTGTGAGGCAGAAAAGTCTCTTTGTCTGTGAGGCAGGAGAGTGACCCTTTCTGGGAGGCAGGAGAGTCATCCTTTCTGTGAGGCAGGAGAGTGACCCTTTCTGTGGGGCAGGACAGTCACCCTGTCTGGGAGGCAGGAGAGTGACCCTTTCTGTGAGGCAGGAGAGTGACCCTGTCTATGAGGCAGGAGAGTGACCCTTTCTGGGAGGCAGGAGAGTTACCCTTTCTGGGAGGCAGGAGAGTGACTCTTTCTGTGAGGCAGAAGAGTTACCCTTTCTGTGAGGCAGGAGAGTGACCCTTTCTGTGAGGCAGGGCCAGTGAAGTACTCGTGTCTGTCAGCTGCTCCTTGCATAATATGTAGCACTGTTATAATTTAAGGACAATTTAAGGCTTTGAAGTACTTTTCAATGAGGCAGGAGAGTCACTGTTTCTGTGAGGCAAGAGATTCACTGTGTCTGTGAGGCAAGAGAGTCACTGTGTCTATGAGGCAGGAGAGTCACTGGGTCTGTGAGGCAGAAAAGTCTCTTTGTCTGTGAGGCAGGAGAGTGACCCTTTCTGGGAGGCAGGAGAGTCATCCTTTCTGTGAGGCAGGAGAGTGACCCTTTCTGTGGGGCAGGACAGTCACCCTGTCTGGGAGGCAGGAGAGTGACCCTTTCTGTGAGGCAGGAGAGTGACCCTGTCTATGAGGCAGGAGAGTGACCCTTTCTGGGAGGCAGGAGAGTTACCCTTTCTGGGAGGCAGGAGAGTGACTCTTTCTGTGAGGCAGAAGAGTTACCCTTTCTGTGAGGCAGGAGAGTGACCCTTTCTGTGAGGCAGGGCCAGTGAAGTACTCGTGTCTGTCAGCTGCTCCTTGCATAATATGTAGCACTGTTATAATTTAAGGACAATTTAAGGCTTTGAAGTACTTTTCAATGAGGCAGGAGAGTCACTGTTTCTGTGAGGCAAGAGATTCACTGTGTCTGTGAGGCAAGAGAGTCACTGTGTCTATGAGGCAGGAGAGTCACTGGGTCTGTGAGGCAGAAAAGTCTCTTTGTCTGTGAGGCAGGAGAGTGACCCTTTCTGGGAGGCAGGAGAGTCATCCTTTCTGTGAGGCAGGAGAGTGACCCTTTCTGTGGGGCAGGACAGTCACCCTGTCTGGGAGGCAGGAGAGTGACCCTTTCTGTGAGGCAGGAGAGTGACCCTGTCTATGAGGCAGGAGAGTGACCCTTTCTGGGAGGCAGGAGAGTTACCCTTTCTGGGAGGCAGGAGAGTGACTCTTTCTGTGAGGCAGAAGAGTTACCCTTTCTGTGAGGCAGGAGAGTGACCCTTTCTGTGAGGCAGGGCCAGTGAAGTACTCGTGTCTGTCAGCTGCTCCTTGCATAATATGTAGCACTGTTATAATTTAAGGACAATTTAAGGCTTTGAAGTACTTTTCAATGAGGCAGGAGAGTCACTGTTTCTGTGAGGCAAGAGATTCACTGTGTCTGTGAGGCAAGAGAGTCACTGTGTCTATGAGGCAGGAGAGTCACTGGGTCTGTGAGGCAGAAAAGTCTCTTTGTCTGTGAGGCAGGAGAGTGACCCTTTCTGGGAGGCAGGAGAGTCATCCTTTCTGTGAGGCAGGAGAGTGACCCTTTCTGTGGGGCAGGACAGTCACCCTGTCTGGGAGGCAGGAGAGTGACCCTTTCTGTGAGGCAGGAGAGTGACCCTGTCTATGAGGCAGGAGAGTGACCCTTTCTGTGAAGCAGGAGCATGACCCTTTCTGTGAGGCAGGAGAGTGACCCTTTCTGTGAGGCAGGAGAGTGACCCTTTCTGTGAGGCAGGAGAGTGACCCTTTCTGTGAGGCAGGAGAGTGACCCTTTCTGTGAGGCAGGAGAGTGACCCTTTCTGTGAGGCAGGAGAGTGACCCTTTCTGTGAGGCAGGAGAGTGACCCTGTCTATGAGACAGGACAGTCACCCTGTCTGGGAGGCAGGAGAGTGACCCTTTCTGTGAGGCAGGAGAGTGACCCTGTCTATGAGGCAGGAGAGTGACCCTTTCTGTGGGGCAGGACAGTCACCCTGTCTGGGAGGCAGGAGAGTGACCCTTTCTGTGAGGCAGGAGAGTGACCCTGTCTATGAGGCAGGAGAGTGACCCTTTCTGTGAAGCAGGAGCATGACCCTTTCTGGGAGGCAGGAGAGTGACCCTTTCTGTGAGGCAGGACAGTCACCCTGTCTGTGAGGCAGGAGAGTGACCCTTTCTGTGAGGCAGGAGAGTGACCCTTTCTGTGAGGCAGGAGAGTGACCCTTTCTGTGAGGCAGGAGAGTCATCCATTCTGTGAGGCAGGACAGTCACCCTGTCTGTGAGGCAGGAGAGTGACCCTTTCTGTGAGGCAGGAGAGTTACCCTTTCTGTGAGGCAGGAGAGTGACCCTTTCTGCGAGGCAGGGCCAGTGAAGTACTCGTGTCTGGCAGCTGCTTCTTGCATATTGTGTAGCACTGCTGTACTTTAAGGACAATTTAAGGCTTTGAAGTACTTTAGATATGTGGAACATCAATTCTCCCCAAATCTGGTATATTTGAATGTGAAAAGATTCACCTATTGCTAATATTCACACATCCTCTGCTTATAATCATGTAATAAAAGCTATGCAATAGGTCCAGCTCTGCGATTCTTGTCTTCTATATTCTGGAGCTCCCCAAAGTTTCCTATATATAAACCCCCCTCATTTCTGTGCTATTACAAAGTTCGGAGTGGACAGCGCCTGTAAAGCTCAGAATAAAGAAGACGGTGTCATCTGGGAGGCTGCGAGCTCAGCGGATAGACCCTTAGGCATGATTTAATTATAAATTGAAATAAAATGCTTCGCAGAGAGCCCTCGCTGTGCCGACAAAGAACATAAAAGGGATTCAGGGACACAGACATAATTGTATTGGCACTAGCTGCACATTCTGAAGCGACACTATTAAGTGTCTTTAAACGATATAGATATGTAAATGAACGAAGCCCTGATTGATGTTTTATGCAATATTTGGAAGTGACTAATTCTGATACAAAAGAAAGGGAAGATTTTTACATTATTTTTAAGCAAAGGAGGAGAAAAGAATATTTTTCTTAAATGAAAAAAAAAATGGGGGATCTGAGAAGCGAAATATACAGAGAATGTATTTTATACCTTACACATAAAGATAACACGATCCTTTATTCACATCTTGGAACATATCAGTTCTCTTACGATTCTATCTCAGGCATTTACCTAAATACTGCCATACAATGCCTAATAATAGTGCTGTACAATATCCGTAACATGTTTCCATGCTTGGCCAAATAATACTGCCATACAATGCCAAATAATAGTCCTGTACAATATCCGTAACATGTTTCCATGCTTGGCCAAATAATACTGCCATACAATGCCAAATAATAGTGCTGTACAATACCCATAATACAGTTAGGTCCAGAAATATTTGGACAGTGACACAATTTTCGCGAGTTGGGCTCTGCATGCCACCACATTGGATTTGAAATGAAACCTCTACAACAGAATTCAAGTGCAGATTGTAACGTTTAATTTGAAGGTTTGATCAAAAATATCTGATAGAAATTGTAGGAATTGTCACATTTCTTTACAAACACTCCACATTTTAGGAGGTCAAAAGTAATTGGACAAATAAACCAAACCCAAACAAAATATTTTTATTTTCAATATTTTGTTGCGAATCCTTTGGAGGCAATCACTGCCTTAAGTCTGGAACCCATGGACATCACCAAACGCTGGGTTTCCTCCTTCTTAATGCTTTGCCAGGCCTTTACAGCCGCAGCCTTCAGGTCTTGCTTGTTTGAAAGTATATCCCGGTACACTTCAGAATTCATCCGGCTACTCTTGTCTGCTGTTATGTCATCAATAAACACAAGTGACCCAGTGCCATTGAAAGCCATGCATGCCCATGCCATCACGTTGCCTCCACCATGTTTTACAGAGGATGTGGTGTGCCTTGGATCATGTGCCGTTCCCTTTCTTCTCCAAACTTTTTTCTTCCCATCATTCTGGTACAGGTTGATCTTTGTCTCATCTGTCCATAGAATACTTTTCCAGAACTGAGCTGGCTTCATGAGGTGTTTTTCAGCAAATTTAACTCTGGCCTGTCTATTTTTGGAATTGATGAATGGTTTGCATCTAGATGTGAACCCTTTGTATTTACTTTCATGGAGTCTTCTCTTTACTGTTGACTTAGAGACAGATACACCTACTTCACTGAGAGTGTTCTGGACTTCAGTTGATGTTGTGAACGGGTTCTTCTTCACCAAAGAAAGTATGCGGCGATCATCCACCACTGTTGTCATCCGTGGACGCCCAGGCCTTTTTGAGTTCCCAAGCTCACCAGTCAATTCCTTTTTTCTCAGAATGTACCCGACTGTTGATTTTGCTACTCCAAGCATGTCTGCTATCTCTCTGATGGATTTTTTCTTTTTTTTCAGCCTCAGGATGTTCTGCTTCACCTCAATTGAGAGTTCCTTAGACCGCATGTTGTCTGGTCACAGCAACAGCTTCCAAATGCAAAACCACACACCTGTAATCAACCCCAGACCTTTTAACTACTTCATTGATTACAGGTTAATGAGGGAGACGCCTTCAGAGTTAATTGCAGCCCTTAGAGTCCCTTGTCCAATTACTTTTGGTCCCTTGAAAAAGAGGAGGCTATGCATTACAGAGCTATGATTCCTAAACCCTTTCTCCGATTTGGATGTGAAAACGCTCATATTGCAGCTGGGAGTGTGCACTTTCAGCCCATATTATATATATAATTGTATTTCTGAACATGTTTTTGTAAACAGTTAAAATAACAAAACTTGTGTCACTGTCCAAATATTTCTGGACCTAACTGTATATATTTCCATTCTTGGCCAAATAATACTGCCATACAATGCCAAATAATAGTGCTGTACAATACCCATAACATATATTTCCATACTTGGCCAAATAATACTGCCATACAATGCCAAATAATAGTGCTGTACAATACCCATAATATATATTTCCATCCTTGGCCAAATAATACTGCCATACAATGCCAAATAATAGTGCTGTACAATACCCATAACATATATTTCTATACTTGGCCAAATAAAACTGCCATACAATGCCAAATAATAGTGCTGTACAATACCCATAATATATATTTCCATTCTTGGCCAAATAATACTGCCATACAATGTCAAATAATAGTGCTGTACAAAACCCATAACATATTTCCTTGCTTGGCCAAATAACACTGCCATATAGTGCTAAATAATAGTGCTGTACAATGCCCATAATATATATTTCCATTCTTGGCCAAATAATACTGCCATACAATGCCAAATAATAGTGCTGTACAATACCCATAATATATATTTCCATTCTTGGCCAAATAATACTGCCATACAATGCCAAATAATAGTGCTGTACAATGCCCATAACATATATTTCCATACTTGGCCAAATAATACTGCCATACAATGCCAAATAATAGTGCTGTACAATACCCATAATATATATTTCCATTCTTGGCCAAATAATACTGCCATACAATGCCAAATAGTGCTGTACAATACCCATAACATATTTCCATGCTTGGCCAAATAACATGCAATGCCAAATAATAATGCTGTACAATACCCATAATATATATTTCCATGCTTGGTCAAATAATACTGCCATACAATCCCAAATAATAGTGTTGTACAATACCTTTAACATATATTTCCATGCTTGGCCATTTAACACTGCCATACAATGCCAAATAATAGTGCTGTACAATACCCATATCATATTCCATGCTTTGCCAAATAATACTGCCATACCATGCCAAATAATAGTGCTGTACAATACCCATAATATATATTTCCATTCTTGGCCAAATAATACTGCCATACAATGACAAATAATAGTGCTGTACAATACCCATAACATATTTCCATGCTTGGCCAAATAATACTGCCTTACAATGCCAAATAATAGTGCTGTACAATACCCATAATATATATATTTCAATTCTTGGCCAAATAATACTGCCATACAATGCCAAATAATAGTGCTGTACAATACCCATAACATATTTCCATGCTTGGCCAAATAACATGCAATGCCAAATAATAGTGCTGTAAAATACCCATAATATATATTTCCATGCTTGGCCAAATAATACTGCCATACAATGACAAATAATAGTGCTGTACAATTCCCATACCATATTTCCATGTTTGGCCAAATAATACTGCCATATAATGCTAAATAATAGTGCTGTACAATACCCATAACATATTTTAAAGCTTGGAAAAATAGTACTCCCATATAATGCTAAATAAAATCTTCATCTACTATTCAAATATTCATAACACTACAATTAAATGTGTAAATAATACCGCCATAGAGTGCCTTAAAAATGTCCTCATATACTATTCAATTATTGCTACAATATAGCGTGCACACAGAACAGCCAATGAATGCCTAAATAATATCACCATAAAGTACCAAAATAATATATCCATATAAGTGATGGTACTATATACAGTCATATGAAAAAGTTTGGGCACTTCTATTAATGTTAACCTTTTTTCTTTATAACAATTTGGGTTTTTGCTATTTCAGTTTCATATATCTAATAACTGATGGACTGAGTAATATTTCTGGATTGAAATGAGGTTTATTGTACTAACAGAAAATGTGCAGGGTCTTCACTGCCTAGATAGGTCCATCAGGGTCTTTTCTGCTTGGATAGATCCACCAGGGTCTTCTCTGCCTAGATAGATCCACCAGGGTCTTCTCTGCCTAGATAGGTCCACCAGGGTCTTCTCTGCCTAGATAGGTCCATCAGGGTCTTCTCTGCTTGGATAGATCCACCAGGGTCTTTTCTGCCTAGATGGGTCCACCAGGGTCTTCTCTGCCTAGATAGGTCCACCAGGGTCTTCTCTGCCTAGATAGGTCCACCAGGGTCTTCTCTGCCTAGATAGGTCCACCAAGGTCTTCTCTGCCTAGATAGGTCCACCAGGGTCTTCTCTGCCTAGATAGGTCCACCAGCTATTAGGTTGCTGTTCTTCCTCTTCTCCTTGTTTCTTCCATTCCTCTGACCATGATGTTTTTTTCTAATCTGATAGCTCTTTTCTTCGTATTAAATGTCCAAAGCAGGCAATTTGTAGCTTGTTGATTCTTGCTTCAAGTGACAAGTCTGTCTTGATTTGTCCAAAACTGATTTGTTTCTTTTTCTTGCCATCCATGTTATTAATACCACCTGTCTCCACATTTCAAAGGCATTGAGTCTTCTTCTGCCTTGTTCCTTTAACATCCAGCTTTCACATCCATATGTTACTGCAGAAAAGACCAGACTATGTGCAAGCCGAGACCCGACTATGTACGAGCTGTGTCTTTGTCACCAGAGAAAAGTTCCTCTATTTGAGGACCTTGTCCAGTGACTTCATTGTTGATTTGCCCATAGATATTCTTCTATTCACTTCTGGTTGCTATATCTTCCATACAGTGCCTAAATCATAACATAGAGCATCTAAATATTGCGACCATATATCCCCACAAAATACTGCTATTACGTTTGTACATAATATTGCCATACAGTGCCTACCTAAAACCTACATACAATATCCAAATTATGTTGCTAATAAAGTTTTCACACAACACTGTCAGTCAGTACCACAATAATAATAATAAAATAATAATAATAATAATAATAATAATACCACCATACAGTGCATAAACAACATCTCCATATAATGTACATGTAGTGCTCATATATAGTACCCATTCAACCTTACTATATATTAAAAAAAATCCAGAATATAGTACATAAATAATACCTACAAAAAATATCCAAATATTGCTACTATATATCCACACAAAAAATTCCAAATAATACCGCAATACATTACCTACATAATACATACAATACCCAAATAATGTTAATAGTGTGCTCACACAACATTGTCATTCAGTGTCCAAAAAATACCGCCATACATTTTCTAAACGATACTGCAAAGCAGTGTCTATATAGTACCTATATACAGTATTCAAATAATGTTGCTATATAGTGCTCACACAACATTACCATTCAGTATCCAAATAATACCACCATATAAGGTCCAAATAATACCTCAACACTGTGCCTACATAATACCTACTTACAATATCCAAATAATGTTAATAGTATAGTGCTCATATAACAGTGTTATTCAGTTTCCAAATAATACCGCCATATAATGTCTAAATAATACTGCAAAACAGTGCCTACATAACACCTACATACAATATCCAAATAATGTTAATAGCATAGTGCTCATACAACATTGTCAGGCAGTGTCCAAATAATACCACAATACAGTGTCTAAATAATACCTACATACAAAATACACATAATACAACCATAATGGTCACATACTACTGCTATATATTCACCCCATAATGGAGCCATTCAATGTCCAGATGATATAATTATCACAAGATAATGTTGCTATAGCTGGGCTATTGGGATGTGGGCATACAGTATATGTTGGTTTTATTGGTAGGGGTTAACCTTTGCGGTATGATATCGGTATACTATATTTTATAAATAATTGAGCACTTGTCATTGTTCTTCTCAACAGGCCAAGATGTGCATTGTTTAACCTCCAGGCCATTACTCAATATGGCGATATAACCTCCTCCCTATAGACCCCATGGCCCGGGGCGGTGTTTCATCCCGTGTGTATAAAATTAATAAAGTGTAATAATACAGCGCTATAAAGCTAAAATATCAGTTTTGAAGCAATTGTTTAAGATCAATAGGTAAAATAAAAGTCCCATGTAATATAATACCGTTATAATACTGCATGTGTCCGTCCTCTATCAAACTTTCCATTTATTATTTCTGCTCTTCTACAAAAAAAACCATAAAACTAGGTGTGTTTTCGATCTGAAGAAAAACCCGACCCAGGTCCAAAATGAGTCCCTTTTAGTGGAACCCATATATCAGGGACTTCTTAAATGCAAATCCCTCTGCCCAAGAAATCCATTTCTATCTTCTCAGCTAATGACTTTACACTTATTTGAGATATTTCTTCTTTGGGGACAAATGCTACATTTTCGTAACCCCATTTTTTTCTGCAAATAATAGGATCCAAAAGTATTTGGACTCTTTACCATTGTAGCACCGACATCTCTGCAGAGATGGTATTGTGACGCCCTGGCCGTCACAGGGTATTGTGCAATCTGCCCTTCTGTGCAATATCCACCTCCTTCTTGGTTACGGGTCCCCAACAATTGGTGTTGCCAAAACCTGCTAATCAAAATCCTAGGAACACTCTGCAACACACCCACCAGACACACCAGTGGACGGCCTGAGTGGGATAGGGTCGCCCACTTGGGGGGTTGATTAAGGGGAGGTCAGGAGTGTCAGGAGTAGGCCAGTGTAGTGTTGGAAGTGAAGGCGAGAGGAGGTCAGGAGTAGGGCTCCTTGAAACTACTAGGTAGCAGACATTGGTCTGGGCCTGGTAGGAGCTGGACCCCCGGTCACAGGGGATCGTGACAAGGGTCACAGCATTGTCGTGGAGGACAGCCGGCGGCCTTGTACCATCACCAGGCTGGGACCAGGGCAAGACAAGGTATGTGGACCCTAGGTCAGGCGGTAGCTTCAGGCAACCTGACAATTCACCCGACAAGAATGGAGCCTTCAACATCCGCTCTCCACCCGCTCCAAAATCGGGGAACTAGCGCAACGAGGGGGATAGGACTTTCCACTCAAACTGTCCAGAAATCCCAAGCGTGAACCCTGAGCGCAAGCTCTCTACGTTAGCCATATGGGTGAGCGGGACCCGAAAAGTTTCAAGCTTGAGGGTCCAACTAGTGAGAAGGTGCCACGGAAAAGGCCACAGGCTAACAGCAACACCAAGGGCACGGATCCCAGCGTGCTCCCTCCAGGCTGCAGCGGTGCTCAGAATTCTGGTTTGCAAGCTGTCAGTGTCATTATTCCTGGACTGAGTGAGTACACTGAAAGCCCCTTTTCCTCTACCCAACGGCACCTCAAACACCAACATACCAACGGACCCCGGGGCACAAAGCCCCTACCCATGGAGGGGTTAAACATCCTGCTGCCACACCATCGCCACCGGGCTCCCCCAACAGCAGCGGTGGTCTCCTACATTACCACACACTGTGGGTAGCATCACGAACATTCCATCCCCCTGTAAATATCCCCCTTTTTCTGAGTGGCCGCACGACCCCCGGGTCCGGAGACCCTTCGAGCCACCGCGGATCCGGATCAGAGCAGCCCGGCTGCTGGCACGGGGGCGGTACACTAACTTACTCACCGCCACAGCTGGGTTGCGTCCTCCCCCAGTGGCTTCTTTCTACACCCACACCACAAAAGACCTAAAGATATCAAAGCACAGCACTGATGGGTTCGCTGTCAATCTCCATAATGGAAGAGAAAAGAGAGGAAAGCGCTCTTTTTGTATTAACGTGGATTAAACAAGGAATGTTTGTTATTACCCCTCACCTGAATAAGTTGTGACCAGCACAACTCCAACCAGAGAAAGTTGTGACCACAACTCCGACACCGGCAGAGAAATATTGAAAGGCTGCTGCTCCGGCCGCTCCAAGCACACCCATGGATGGAAAGAAATAATGTCCTAAATGAAGATTTTGCGATTGGTGCCACCTTAGATAATAAATGAAGATTTATTCCATAGACACAAATATAACACGTTTTGGAATTGGTACAACGTCTTCTTCAGGTTTGATTAATCAAACCTGAGGAAGGAGATGTACCGACTCTGAAACGTGTTGTATTTATGTCTATGGAATAAATCTTTCACTATAATAATGTCACGGGGGTGCACGGATGTAACAGAAGCTCCTAGGCTGACCCTAAAGGGTGCTTTACACGCTGCAACATCGCTAACGATATAGCGCCGGGGTCACGGTGTTTGTGACGCACATCTGGCGCCGTTAGCGACATCGCAGCGTGTGACAGCTAGGAGCGACGATCAACGATAGCAAAAGCGGCAAAAATCTTTGATCGTTGACACGCCGCTCCAAAACATTATGTCATTGGTGTTTCATGCCGCTGGTTGTTCGTCGTTCCTACGGCACCACACATCGCTATGTGTGACACTGCAGGAATAACCAACATCATCCTACCTGCATCCACTGGGAAGGAGGAAGGAAGGAGGTGGGCGGCATGTTCCGGCCGCTCATCTCCTCCCCTCCTCTTCTATTGGGCGGCCGCTTAGTGACGCCGCAGTGAAGTCGCTGTGACGCCGAACACACCTCCCCCTTGAAGGAGGGATTGTTCGGCAGTCACAGCGACGTCACTGAACAGGTATGTGCATGTGACGCTGCCGTAGCGATATTGTTCACTACAGCAGCGATCACCAAATGTCGCACGAACGACAGGGGCAGGTACTATCGCTCACAACATCACTAGCAATCGCTAGCGATGTCACAGCGTGTAAAGCACCCTTTAGACTGGGGACCCTGTGCTGTTCCATATCTCAAAGGTGGACTTGATGGTAGCCAGGTTCGAGCCTCCAACATCGCCCTATCTCCTGTCCAAGCACTGATAATACTCCACCCTCACCTAGGGCTTGGGATGGAAACCCAGTATCCAAAACACTACAAATAATCACAGACAAGAGTAAACGAAAACTCGTGCATACTGCACTCAACACAAAGGAGGGACAGTATGTGAACTGGGGAGTAACGCAAAAGGGGTAGGAAATAAATACAAAACTGGAAAACTCACACACCACGCAGAACTGGAATTTGAAGATCATGATACAACTGGATAACAGCAGGAACCAGGAAGCAAAGCTATATCTGACACTCAGCCCCAGAATCCAGAACCTTATAAAGCAGCATGGGCTCCCAGCAGCTGATCACAGACCAGAAGAAATTAACTCCCACTGTACTGAAGGGCAGTGAAGCCAGAACTAGCCAACATCCATGACAGGCTGTGCAACTAAACATTCCCAGTCAATTTGTCGGACACTGCAATGTGAACGGAGTCTGATGCTGCCATGACACCCAGGGAGTGTGTACCGCCCCGCACTCGGCCGCAGCCGAGCTGCTCGGATCCGGGCTCGTTTGGTGGGTGGTTCGAGCGCCTCCGGACCCGGGGGTCACGTCACTCTAAAAGGGAGTTGCTGGCGCTACTTGAGGGGTGGTGTTTGGTGGAGAGGTCCACGGCCGGGGCCGCGGTTGTTTGGGGATTTAAGTTCGTGACGCCACCCACGGGTTGTGGTGAATGGATGGACACCACCGCTGCCGTTGACTAGGCTCCCAGGGACAGTGTTGCGCAGCTTGGTGTTGACCCCTCCGTGGGTAGGGGGATGATGGTCCCGGGGGCCCGAGGGAGGTGCCGAGGTGAGAGAATGGAGGCGTGCTGGCGTGTCGGTGCGGTGCAGCGCGGTGCACGGCCCGAAGGCACTGTTGTACTCACTATTACAGACACGCTGGAGTCTCTGGTAAACCAAACAAGATGGTGAATGGCGGGCTGCGCTTTTCCCCTTTTTAGGTTGGTGGATTCCGCTTTTCTCCTGCACCTCACTTTTGGTGGAAAATGATGACTCCTATGCCTGAGCAATGGTAGTCCGCTCCCCAGCCTTGTGTGTGCCGGTAGAGCCCGTTTGCTCGCAGGCGCTGGCCCGTGGGGTCTCGATGCCTGGGTGGTGGCTTTACCCCTATGGTTGGGCTTTTGTTTTCAGTCGGGTCTTAGGTGGGAAAGGACATAAAGTCCAGTCCTCAATCAGTGGATTCGACTCGGTCCAGTGGTTTCTGGGCCTCGTACTGGGTCTGAGTACCCCTCCTGGTGCTCCGGTTTCCAATCGGTTCCCCGGTTCGGTACCGGCGGCCCACTACCCGATCACGGCCCCTTACGGTTCAACCGGCTGTAATCCCAGCTCCTGCAGGCAGCCACCACCGTCTGCCTCCTTGCCACGGTACCAGGGCTACGACCCCGGCACCGGTCAGTGTTGACACTGCAGGCCTGACACCTCAGGCCTGCTGCACTTGAACTTGAGTCCAAACCGACTCAACTCCATTCCACTTCACGGTACAGACTAAACTAAACTACTGTTTTTCCTGCCTCAGGGCTTGTGAACTCCTCGGTGGGTGTGGCCAACCACCTGGCTCCGCCCCCTGGTGTGAACATTAAACCGGAGGGAGGTGACAAGGGTTTTGTAGGTTGGCTGCTGTCACCTTATTAGGGGCTGGTGTTTGTGCAGGGGGTCTACCTGTGACTACCTGGCTAGTCCAGGGTGTCACAAGTGCAACACAGATCACTGCATGACAAATAACTGATTAATTGATTGTCTCTTGTGACACCCGGACTTCACCACTCGCAAAATCTGTATTCAGGACAATCTCCATAATGGGAGACTTGTGTCTCTATTTCTCCCCTGTAAACAAGACCACAACCAGTAGGAGGGGAGTAGACTTGGAATGGATAGGTGGTGCGCATGCGCCATCATCGGCTACTTTCTAAGTCTATACCGGTAAATATAGTCAAGGGCAGTGGACGTGTCTCCTAGCGTTGACTATGTCATAAATGTAAATGGATCGTCAAAGAACAAGGGAGAACCAGAGAATATGGTTCCCCTGTTCTGGCGATGGGTAAGGGTCTTAGTAGTGGGACCTGCATGACCTAACAATTCGCGTATACATGAGTATATAGACTGGAATATCAATGTTACCATTTAGGAATTACAGATATTTTCTAATATAATCAGGGTAGCAATAAGGACTTTCTTGAAGAAGTGGACATATACTCGAAGGTGTGCATTTACCTCCGTGGCTCCGTGTTACATGCTCAGTTGCGGATAGCTGGCGGTAGTTGAGCAGAAGGTTCATGCTTTCAGTAATACATTAGAGTCTCTGTTACAATGATCGCTGTGACTCTGATACAATGTCACAATGGATCAGCAGTGTTGGCTTTAAAATCCGGTGAGCAGGGTGAAGAAGAGGCCAGCAGTTAACAAAGAACCCGGCCAAATAACCATTACATGACAGATGAAGCACATTCATTTGTTCGGATCTACCTTTTTAAATGAGGTGCTCCTGGGAAGAGAGTTGGCAAATCGCCTGGTAACTTCAAAGGGTGTGTGACAGATAAGCCATCCAACATTTATGGAACAATCTCGGGGCAGCCATGCATGAAGAGAGCTGCGGGGCTGAGCAATCCTTCGCCAGCGTGTTTACCGGTGAGCCACAAGCTCGCCCTCCTCATCCCTACACGTAATATCCAGAATTTATTTTATCGTGGTGCATAAGATCAATGAAGCATATTGGCCGATTGTGATAGTCTGAAGAATATTTAATTTAAGATTTAATTAATATGATGAACATCGGTGACGACAGTTCTGATTTTGAAGGGATAATTCCCAGAATATAACGGCAAAAAATGGGTATTTGGGCGTCATCCTTGACATAACGGAATGCCGATCTTCAATGCCAAAAATTCAAGTTTATTTGGAGTAAATCAAATGTACATTATTATGTCCTGAGGTCTCTTTTGACTCCAAAGCTTAATAAATGTATGCAAAAAAACCCAACATTATTCTCTTCCAACCATCACCTGTGCCATCGTCACTGGTGGACATATCATTGGTGCAGCCTGCACAGCCCCACAGGCACCCAAGAGGTAAGGAGGCCACTTCTACTTCCAAAGATGGTGGAATTGTGCATTTTGATATGCTCTTGGGCTGCAAAGAGCCCATATATTGTTCTTGCACAGGGGTCCTATTCTGTGGCCATCACAAAGTCTTGCTCCACTATGTTCCACGTCTTCAGTCCTATCACCGTTGTGGTCTTCACTAAGCAATCTTTGGCATCTTCCCGTTTCCAGAATCGTTGAGATTTCTCTGCTACTAGGTTGCAACATTATGATGTTGCATGCTGTACACCACATGACACTAAGGCACCAAAAGACACCAAAGAAGCCAGGCACCAGAAGCCAAGAAAAAAAGCCAGAAACTGTGAAATGCCAGAAGATGCCATTCACTGGTAGACACCAAAAATGCCAGGTACTAGAAAATGCCAGAGATGCAATTCACTGGTAGACACCAAAGATGCCTGGTACTGGAAGACACCAAAGATGCCAGGCACCGGAAGACACCAAAGATGCCAGGCACTGGAAGACATCAAGGATGCTAGGCACTGGAAGACTCCAAAGATGCCAGGCATTGGAAAATGCTGAAGATGCCAATCACTGGAAGACATCAAAGATGCCAGATTCCGGAAGATGAATAGAAGCCTCAGACCACTGGAAGATGCCAAAGATGTCAGTCACTGGAAGACGCCAAAGGAGCCAGGAACTGGAAGACACCAAAGAAGCCTCGGATCAGTGGAAGATGGTTAAGATGTCTGTAACTGGAAAACACCAAAGAAACCAGGAAATATAAATTACTGAAGATGCCAATCACTGGAAAAGACCAAACATGCCAGGCATGGGAAGACACCAATGATGCCAGGTACCGGAAGACACCAATGATGCCAGGCAGTGGAAAATGCTGAAGATGCCAATCACTGGAAGACATAAAAGTTGCTAGGTGCTGGAATACAATAAAGAAGCCTCAGACCACCATAGAAAGATGCCAAAGATTTCAGTCACTGGATGACGTCAAAGGAGCAAGGCACTAGAAGACACTAAAGAAGCCTCAGATTAGTAGAAGTTGGTGAAGATGCCAGTAACTAGAAAACACCGAAGAAACCAGGCAATATAAATTGCTGAAGATGCCAATCACTGTAAGGATGACAGACATTGGAAGACACCAAGGATTCCAGGGACTGGAAGACAGCAAGGATGCTAGGCACTGGAAGACTCCAAAAATGCCAGACACTGGAAAATGCTGAAGATGCCAATCACTGTAAGAAATCAAAGATGCTAGGTGATGGAAGACAAAAAAGACTCCGATGACTAAAAGATGCCAAAGATGTCAGTCACTTGAAGACACCAAAGGAGCCAAGCACTGGAAGACACCAAAGAAGCCTTAGATCAGTGGAAAATGGCGAAGACGCCAGTAACTGAAAAACACCGAAGAAACGAGGAAATAAAAATTGCAGAAGATGCCAATCACTGGAAGATATTAAGGATGACAGGCAACGGAAGACACCAAGGATGCCAGGCACTGGAAGACACCAAAGATGCCAAGCACTGGAAGACAGCAAGGATGTTAGGCACTGAAAGACACCAAAGATGCTAGGCAACGGAAGACACCAAAGATGCTAGGCACTGAAAGACACCTAAGATGTCAGGCACCAAAAGAAAACAAAGATTCCAGACACTGGAAGACACCAAACATGCCAGGTACCAGAAGACACCAAAGATTCCAAAAGCTGGAAGACACCAAAATTCCAGGAACAAGAAGATGCTGAAGCTGACTTTGGGAAGACTTCATTATTGACCAGAATCAAAATGATGGTCAGACCAAAGGTTCACCGAGTAAAAATATATGTTTTTACATTTTTTTTTAACCTCTTCCCAACCCTTTATTTTTCCAACAAAATTGCATCCGGCCAACTAATGCTATGCTCAGTTCATAGTAATCAAATAGAAAAAATGATTTGCTCACTTCTAGTAGGGATTTGACCAATAAGACCACCTTCAAATACTAAATGGAGGGAGGAAATAAAGATCCCCGCACAGAGAACTTTGTGTGTAGCAGCAATTAACCATTTAATACAAGGTCGCCTAGACTCAATGATTGATTATAGCGTGTAGTCCTAAGTGGAGACCTATGATGAAAAATACAGATATGTCCATCCTTACCTTTCCTCAAGGCTCAATATATTAAAAGGTCTGATATTGACTTAGAGGGTAGCTACCTCCACTAAATGACACAAGTGAGATATTTTTTTCCCATGAAGCATTGTCAATAATGCTCCATGTACAGCTCACCTCCTTAAGAAGAGCTAGCCCGTAGATGCTACTCTTGAGAAAATGAAGCCCATATCAGTAGACGTTTGTGCATGAACTGCACATTTTAGGACATTTACATAACTCCTTCATGGAGGAGAAGACGCAACGCCTCCTTTTTTATAGTTTTGGAATGGTTGAGAGCAGAGATTTATCATGGAAAATGTTAAAAGCATGCAAAGCAATCCGTCTCCACATCTTCTCCTCCTCTGAAGTCATCATTGATTTTGTGAGGGTCACTCAATGCCTGTTCTCCGAAGACCAATCTTCTTTCCGTGTCATCATTACCATTCTGTATCGAGTGGATATGACATTTCATGAAACGGTGACAACGTGTGTTTAGACTATTGATACAAACAATGCCGTCTCTATGAGATCTTCTCCCATTCTCACATGATATCAGCGTGAGCAAAGACAATGGCAGGAGCGGGGAGATGGGGCTGGAGCTGGGCTTGATGGATATTTGCTATGCTTTTGTTAAGTGGATGAATGCAGATCTAAAAGCTTGGTGAATTTGATGCTTTTGTTCCGTAAATCGAAAAATTTTACATGTCAAATTGTTTAATTTATTTATTTTTGTTCTCAATTAAACCAATGTCAGGCTTGATATTTTCTCTCGCATACAATGCAGGTTGCTCTGATTCAACATAAAAAAGGTGCTTATGCCACTCGTCAAGCTCCAAATGCAGAATTATTCTGACAACATTGCATTCAGTGCCATAGACAATGAATGGAGTGGCAGGGCACATGCACAACTTTCCACTCCATTCAACTCCTCCTGGCTATGGTCTAACCTCAATGGGAGAACCTGGGGAAAATAGTTTCCACATTCTGACAATCATTAAGGTTCTAGCACTTTATTCTGAGGCTATGGCAATAAAGACTTGAGCAACACTGCAGTTGGTGTCAAAGACAATGAATGGGGTAGGCACGGCACATGCACATCTTTCAACTCCTCCTGGCTATGGTCTGTCCTCAAGGGGAGAACCTGGGGTATATGGTTGCCACTCTCTGCAAGTGAATAGGAGTTATAGCACTTTATTCTGAGGCTATGACAGTAAAGACTTGAGCAACACTGCAGTTGGGATTATAGACAATTAATGGAGTGGCACGGCACATGCACATCTTTCAACTCCTCTTGGCTATGGTCTAATTTCAACAGGAGAACCTGGGGAAAATAGTTTCCACATTCTGAGAATCAATAAGGTTCTAGCACTTTATTCTGAGGCTATGGCAATAAAGAATTGAGCAACACTGCAGTTGGAGTCAAAGACAATGAATATAGTGGTGCGACACATGCACATCTTTCAACTCCTCCTGGCTATGGTGTAATCTGAAGGGAAAAACTTGGGAAAAATAATTGCCATATTCTGACAGTCAATAAGGGTCCTAGCTTTTTATTCTGAGGCTGTGGCACTAAAGACTTCAGCAACATAGCAGTTGGTGTCATAGACAATGAATGGAGTGACACGACACATGCACTTCTTTCAACTCCTTCTAACATTGGTCTATCCTCAAGGTAAAAACCTGAGGAAAATGGTTGCCACATTTTGCCAGTTAATAGGGGATCTAGCACTTTATTCTGAAGCTATGGCACTAAAGACTTGAGCAACACTGCAGTTGGTGTTATAGACAATTATTGGAGTGGCACGGCACATGCACATCTTTTGACTCCTCCTGGCTATGGTCTAACCTCAAAGGAAGAACCTAAGGAAAATAATTGCCAAATTTGGAAGTGATTAGGGATTCTAGCACTTTATTCTGAAGATTTGGCACTAAAAATTTGAGCAACACTCCAGTTGGTGTCATAGACAATGAATGGAGTGGCCCGGCGCATGCACATCTTTCGACTTCTCCTGGCTATGGTCTAACCTCAAAAGGAGAATCTGGGAAAAATGGTTTGCCAGATTATGGCAGTGAATCCTATTCAGCAACATAGCAGTTGGTGTCATAGACAATGAATGGAGTGACACGACACATACACTTCTTCAACTCCTCCTAACTTTGGTCTATCCTCAAGGTAAAAACCTAAGGAAAATGGTTGCCACATAGTTAATAGGGGATCTAGCACTTTATAATGAGACTATGGCACTAAAGACTTGAGCAACACTGCAGTTGGTGCCATACACAATGAATGGAGTGGCACGGCACATGCAAATCTTATGACTCCTCCTGGCTATGGTCTAACCTCAAAGAAAGAACCTGAGGAAAATAATTGCCAATTTTGGACGTGAGTAGGGATTCTAGCACTTTATTCTAAAGCTTTGACACTAAAGATTTGACCAATAGTCCAGTTGGTGTCATAGACAATGAATGCAGTGGCACGGCACATGCACATCTTTCAACTCCTCCTGGCTATGGTCTAATCTAAATCAGCTGCCATGTTCTTTTTAAGCATCCAGACTCAGTCTCCCCATTTAAATCAACTCTCAAAAATTAGATATGCTCCCACAGTGTCCTAATAAAGAGTAAGCATTGAGCCTCCATTATTTTAGCCAAAGACTAATCCCATTGCAGACACGGCTATTAGCAATATTCCATGAATGTATCACATGGTAATATAGGAATTTGACAATGTAACTGTAGTGCCCCAAACCATTCAGGGCACTACTAGGTACTGCATCCTCACCAGGATGCAGGGCCTACCCCCAGGGACCTGTAACACCAGTGCCAGTGACATCCAGACACACCAAAATCCCATTTCCCACTCCACACCAGGGGTAATTGGCTAGTCAGACACAAAGGGGATGGCCACCTAGAGGGTGGAGCCAGTTCAGGGGACTAGACAACTTGGTGGGAGGGGACAGAGAGCAGTCAAGAGGAGTCAAGAGTTGAGAGTGAAGTGAAGAGACGTGCTTAGAGCTGGGTTGTGTAACGGTGACCCGGGTGCACAGGAGAGTGGTCGCCAGGGTAGGTACACCCGAGTACCACTGGGACCAGAGCACCAATGGGGCACAGGGCCCTAGGTCAGGCGTCAGCTTCACACGGCCTGGCAAATACCTTCACAGTGAGGAGACCTTCATGGACTTCACTGACCTACAGATCCGGGGAAATCAGCAGTAACGGGAGGATAAGGGTTCGGGACACGGACCGTCCCTACAGGGTCCACACTGCCCACCATACGGATGAGGAGACGGCCAAAAAGGACAGTCGGGCTCCAAACCAGCTCCAAGCTACGGGGACCCAACCACACTGAGGGTGCCGGGGACTGAGCAACTGAGTCATCAACTGGCACTGGAACTATAGGGACCTGAACCAGACGTCCGAGGGTCAAGAGTGAGTAGAGACTGTTAACTTATGCCCACGGTGTGGCCTCCCTTCTTTGGTGAAAGCCTCCACTATACATCCCCCTACATGCGGAGGGCCTACCACCACAGTTGCCATTACCACCAGCCCTAGGGATAACCAACTCAGCACCGGCGGTTCCACCATCTTAACCACAACCCGCAGGTGGTGTCACACCAATGACTTTAATCTCCCCTGTAAATACTACCCTTTAAAAAAGTGTCCCGAGGGTCACGGAACCGAGCATCGGCCAGCAATCACCCGTGACACAGCATCCCCGTAAATATACGGCCCGGGACCAAGTACCTCATAGCCCTGGGCGACACATAACTCTCAGACCAAAAAAAGATTGTGCGCCTGTGATATATTGTTGCAATGAAACCTTACTTATTTTATATACCCTGCTTTTTATCTCTTTTGTCTTCTTCTATGATCACATTGTTGCGGTGCACGGAGCTTAAAGATAGACTTTACGCCTTTGTCATTCTGCAGCCGCAGCTCAGACTTCAGAAATCGTGGTTCATGCACTGAAGACACCTGACAGCAGCTCCGGGACTGAGCGGCCCACACACTCATTATCTACCTATTCACAGACAAGAGAATTACAGCGTGCCACCATGTGCCCCGCGTGCTCCTACCCCGCCACTCATGCACCAGAATACATCCCCTCCACACAACCATGCTAAAAGAGTTATCTCTCGTTACTATGTGCACGGCAAATGTGAGCCCGGATCAAATGTCCAGAAATATTCACTGATCATGGCTGTCATTTTCATTCCTTTTATTGTTTACAGGGACGAGTGTTCCCAGCGGCCCATCCGCAGGACAGGTGATTACAGCAGCAGCGGCACTACAGTCCTGGCAAGATACGCCTGCGATGGATGTATCTGCTACTACATTGTAATCAGGTTCCCTTAAAAAGTAAATTCCCACTGAGTAAAACGGCACCCGCTGATTTCACAGAGCCAACCATATGGCCAAAAGTATTGGCACCCCTGAAAGTGATCCAGAAAATAAAGTATTTCCCGCAACACCGTGCCCTTACAGAGCTATAGAGTACCATCAGAGCGCAACACTGTGCCCTTACAGAGCTATAGAGTGCCATCAGAGAGCCACACTGTGCCCTTACAGAGCTATAGAGTGCCATCAGAGAGCCACACTGTGCTTTTACAGAGCTATAGAGTGCCAACAGAGTGCAACACTGTGCCCTTACAGAGCTATAGAGTGCCATCAGAGCGCCACAGTGTGCCTTTACAGAAGTATAGAGTGCCATCAGAGCGCAACATGGTGCCCTTACGGAGCTATAGAGTGCCATCAGAGAGCCATACTGTGCCCTTACAGAAGTATAGAGCGTCATCAGAGCACAACACTGTGCCCTTACGGAGCTATAGCGTGCCATCATAGTGCCACAGTGTGCCCTTACAGAGCTATAGATTGCCATCAGAGCGCCACAGTGTGCCTTTCAGAGCTATAGAGTGCCATCAGAGAGCCACACTGTGCCCTTACAGAGCTATAGAGTACCATCAGAGCACCCCACTGTGCTCTTACAGAAGTATAGAGCGTCATCAGAGCGCCATACTGTGCTCTTATGTGACGCCCTGGGCAAGCCAGGGGTCACAGGTCATCACACCACCACACCCTACACCCCAGTTAGGAACACCAAAGCTAACCAGAAATCCTGGTTGCCTTCCTCCAGGGGCTGGTGTCCACACCAGGGGGTGGGCCAGGCGGTTGGCTCCGCCCACCGAGGAGTTCACAGCCCTGGAGGCGGGAGTAACCAGGCAGATAGAGTTTGGAGGAGGAAGTGAGAGGAGTAAACAAGTAGATGAGTTAAGGAAGTGAAGTGGTAGAGAAGCTGAAGTAAAGTGAAAAAAGAAACAGTTTGTAAAGCCTGAAGTTGGTCCGGCTGTGTGCCCGGACAGTGACAGCAAGGTCAGCAGACGGCGGTGATTGTCTGGAGGGATGACTGCTCGGAGGTTGCTGGAAGGACCGCGGATGGGTAGTGGCCCGGCGGTCTGGAGCGGTATACAAAGGACAGTCAGCACCAGGGCAGGGGCCTTTCGGATCCCGGCAAGGCTAGGAGTCGCCATAATTTGCCCAATCCGTCAGTGAAGGGGACGACTGTCTCCCAACAACCAAGTCCCGATAGAAGGCAACAGTCCAACCGTAACGGAGAGACACCGTCACCGCCAGGGCACCAGTTTCTCAGGGCCAGCGCCTGCGGGCAAAGTAGGGCTCCTCCGGCCCATATCCAAGCCGGGGAGCGGGTTACAGGTGGGAACCCATCGCAACCAATATCAACGTAGGTGCAGGACAGAGGGACCGTCACCGTCATCTACTGGGGAATGCAAGTGCAGCTGTCCGTGGGAACCGTCTTTCCAGCCGTGTGTTTTACCGAGAACTGTGTCATCGTCTCAGGCTGAGTGAGTACCACAGTGCCGCAAGGCACAGCGCTGCCCCCCGCGTCCCTGCGCCCACCAAGCTCTGCATCTCCCACCTCATCACTGGGCCCCGGGATCACCAACCCCTATCCACGGAGGGGCAACACAACAACTAGCTGCTCCCCACCATCATTCCCGGGATCCTCATACAGAGCAGCGGTGGTGCCAACAAATCACCACAACCGTGGGTGGCGTCACGGACAATAAACTATATCCCAAAACCCAATCCCCTTTCACTCACGGGCGAGGAGCGCCGCTAGAGTCCCCGGGATCCGGCCCATCGCTCGAGCCACCGAGCAGCAGCAGGCCGCAGCAGCCGCGGCAGCCGGACCCGAGCAGTAGAGAGAGCGCGGCGTCCCCTCTTCCGCCAGCGACAACTTGGCGTCACGAACAGGATCTTACCGCTCTGCCGTTGGGTAGAGGTGCGCCTTGTGACCGCGGGAGGTATCCGGCTGAAAAATTTCAGAAGCCGCCATCTTTGGCGCGAAAAG
This sequence comes from Anomaloglossus baeobatrachus, assembly GCF_048569485.1. NCBI lineage: Eukaryota > Metazoa > Chordata > Amphibia > Anura > Aromobatidae > Anomaloglossus > Anomaloglossus baeobatrachus. The sequence goes on along the minus strand of NC_134353.1, from coordinate 932,058,175 downwards.
TTCCCGCTCGAGCGTCTTCTCGAGTAGCAGAGGCGCGAAGGCCAAAACCCCGCCCCAATAGAGGAGGGGCCGGAAAGAAGCTAAGGGGGACGGAAACAAGATGTCTGCGCCCGACGGAGCCACTGGAGGAGCGGTGGTCACAGCCGCATGTAACTAGCGCTGTAGCGTGCAGGGACGCCAGGACTCTGCTGAAACACGTTCCTGGATACAGAAGCAAGATGTGCCAGAAGCTCCAGGCCCAAGTCCACTTCATGCTGGCGAAGTGGACGTCGGAGATGAAGGGCCTGGCCGCAACCGTTTGGGCATCCGAAGTGGAGGTGGTCTCAGAGGAGCGGGTAAGCGACCCACGCCCCTATGTCCCCGAGGGATCGGTCGATACGGCTGAGGGGCCCGGCCTGCTGCCGTCCACCACGCTACCTCCCTCACTGCCCATGCCTGCGGCCAACGCCCCGACCGACCCGTTACTCCTGCCACCGGTAGCAGAGCCTGCAGCATCTGTGGGAGAGGGCCCAGACCTGCGGCCCCCGGGCCTTACCTTTACCACCACCCTGGCACCCATCCCGGCTTCCATCCCAGCCGCGACGGAGATGATGACGGCCCCGGCAGTCCGCCTGGCCGCAGCGGAGTCGATCCTCGATCAAACGCCAACACCGCAAGTCACGTTGACTGCTCCCAGGCACCGGGCCTCGGCTGAGGCACGGGGGGATGTAGCTGCCAAGCGGCAGAGCAGGCCACGTCACAGCGGGGTCCCTCATTACTGAAGGTGCTGGTCGTAGCCCACACGGAGGGACTCTGGCTGGGTCCGTCCCCCGCACACGCTGAACAGGAGCAAGCAGAAAGTGCTCCAGACTCGGAGTGGCGGCAACAGCAGCTGCGCAGGGAGATCGATGCCCGAGAGGGGTGTAGAGCGGATGTGCATGCCCGCATGTATATGGAAGAAGATCGCCTGCAGCGAGCTACCATTGGGGTCCAGAGCGGTGCACCATGTGAAGGTGGCACTAGAGCCCCACGAGTGGGAATGGACTGTTGAGCCGCAAAAGGCAGCGGAGCACCGTTGCACCGTCCCCGTAGGGACCACCAGTCTGAGTGTGTTTACAAGTTGAAAAAGTTTACTGAATGAAAATGAGAATGATTACCGAAGCTTCAACTGATTCTACCGTGATTGTGAGGAAACCGGCCGTTGCCGGCTCCGTTGTCCCCGTGGGGACCGTTTAAAAAGGTTGCATAAGGGACTCCTTATGGACAAGCCCGTGAACTTGCAGGGCAACCACAAACGTTAGTGGAATGTAAATAAGTTGTTTGCCGTTACCGTTTTCCGCAGTGCCGCCTCCGGAGAGGCAGGTTGGAGGGAGGGCCCGCAGTAGAGCCGGCTGGGGCCCAGCCACCACAGGGACCGGTGGCTAACCTCTGGAGGGGAAGGACAGATCCCGCTCGGGTGACTTGTGCCGGACTTGGGTCAAGGGGTGCTGCCTGGGTTTTAGGGGCAGCATCAGGGCCAGGTAGCTTGGGTGGGAGAGAGCGGAAACCGTAACCGTGAACCGTTTGCAACATTTAAGAAAAGTGCCTCCCGTTATGGGAAGATGTAATAAAATGTAAATATGTTACCGTTTTACACTTTTATATATTTTTCAGAAAATAAAACCGGTGTTGGACGGGCAGCCCGCGGACGGTCTGCATTTTGCTATGGGGGAATGTGACGCCCTGGGCAAGCCAGGGGTCACAGGTCATCACACCACCACACCCTACACCCCAGTTAGGAACACCAAAGCTAACCAGAAATCCTTGTTGCCTTCCTCCAGGGGCTGGTGTCCACACCAGGGGGTGGGCCAGGCGGTTGGCTCCGCCCACCGAGGAGTTCACAGCCCTGGAGGCTGGAGTAACCAGGCAGATAGAGTTTGGAGGAGGAAGTGAGAGGAGTAAACAAGTAGATGAGTTAAGGAAGTGAAGTGGTAGAGAAGCTGAAGTAAAGTGAAAAAAGAAACAGTTTGTAAAGCCTGAAGTTGATCCGGCTGTGTGCCCGGACAGTGACAGCAAGGTCAGCAGACGGCGGTGATTGTCTGGAGGGGTGACTGCTCGGAGGTTGCTGGAAGGACCGCGGACGGGTAGTGGCCCGGCGGTCTGGAGCGGTATACAAAGGACAGTCAGCACCAGGGCAGGGGCCTTTCGGATCCCGGCAAGGCTAGGAGTCGCCATAATTTGCCAAATCCGTCAGTGAAGGGGACGACTGTCTCCCAACAACCAAGTCCCGATAGAAGGCAACAGTCCAACCGTAATGGAGAGACACCGCCACCGCCAGGGCACCAGTTTCTCAGGGCCAGCGCCTGCGGGCAAAGTAGGGCTCCTCCGGCCCATATCCAAGCCGGGGAGCGGGTTACCGGTGGGAACCCATCGCAACCAACATCAACGTAGGTGCAGGACAGAGGGACCGTCACCGTCAACTACTGGGGAAAAGCAAGTGCAGCCGTCCGTGGGAACCGTCTTTCCAGCCGTGTGTTTTACCGAGAACTGTGTCATCGTCTCAGGCTGAGTGAGTACCACAGTGCCGCAAGGCACAGCGCTGCCCCCCGCGTCCCTGCGCCCACCAAGCCCTGCATCTCCCACCTCATCACTGGGCCCCGGGATCACCAACCCCTACCCACGGAGGGGCAACACAACAACTAGCTGCTCCCCACCATCATTCCCGGGATCCTCATACAGAGCAGCGGTGGTGCCAACAAATCACCACAACCGTGGGTGGCGTCACGGACAATAAACTATATCCCAAAACCCAATCCCCTTTCACTCACGGGCGAGGAGCGCCGCTAGAGTCCCCGGGATCCGGCCCATCGCTCGAGCCACCGAGCAGCAGCAGGCCGCAGCAGCCGCGGCAGCCAGACCCGAGCAGTAGGGAGAGCGCGGCGTCCCCTCCTCCGCCCGCGACACTTACAGAGCTATAGAGTGCCATCCGAGACCCACACTGTGCTCTTACAGAGCTAAAGAGTGCTATCAGAGAGCCACACTGTGCCCTTACAGAAGTATAGAGTGCCATCAGAGCACCACACTGTGCTCTTACAGAAGTATAGAGTGTCATCAGAGCGCCATACTGTGCTCTTACATAGCTATAGAGTGCTATCAGAGTGCCACACTGTGCTCTTACAGAAGTATAGAGTGTCATCAGAGCGCCATACTGTGCTCTTACAGAGCTATAGAGTGCTATCAGAGTGCCACACTGTGCCCTTACAGAGCTATAGAGTTCTATCAGAGTGCCACACTGTGCTCTTACAGAGCTATAGAGTGCTATCAGAGTGCCACACTGTGCTCTTACAGAGCTATAGAGTGCTATCAGAGAGCCACACTGTGCTCTTACAGAGCTATAGAGTGCTATCAGAGTGCCACACTGTGCTCTTACAGTGCTATAGAGTGCTATCAGAGTGCCACACTGTGCTCTTACAGAGCTATAGAGTGCTATCAGAGAGCCACACTGTGCCCTTACAGAGCTATAGAGTGCTATCAGAGTGCCACACTGTGCTCTTACAGAGCTATAGAGTGCTATCAGAGTGCCACACTGTGCCCTTACAGAGCTATAGAGTGCTATCAGAGTGCCACACTGTGCTCTTACAGAGCTATAGAGTGCTATCAGAGTGCCACACTGTGCTCTTACAGAGCTATAGAGTGCTATCAGAGTGCCACACTGTGCTCTTACAGAGCTATAGAGTGCCATCAGAGTGCCACACTGTGCTCTTACAGAGCTATAGAGTGCTATCAGAGAGCCACACTGTGCTCTTACAGAGCTATAGAGTGTCATCAGAGCACCACACTGTGCCCTTACAGAGCTATAGAGTGCTATCAGAGAGCCACACTGTGCCCTTACAGAGCTATAGAGTGCCATCAGAGAGCCACACTGTGCCCTTACAGAGCTATAGAGTGCTATCAGAGAGCCACACTGTGCCCTTACAGAGCTATAGAGTGCCATCAGAGAGCCACACTGTGCCCTTACAGAGCTATAGAGTGCTATCAGAGAGCCACACTGTGCTCTTACAGAGCTATAGAGTGCTATCAGAGAGCCACACTGTGCTCTTACAGAGCTATAGAGTGCTATCAGAGAGCCACACTGTGCCCTTACAGAGCTATAGAGTGCTATCAGAGAGCCACACTGTGCTCTTACAGAGCTATAGAGTGCTATCAGAGAGCCATACTGTGCTCTTACAGAGCTATAGAGTGTCATCAGAGCACCACACTGTGCCCTTACAGAGCTATAGAGTGTCATCAGAGCACCACACTGTGCCCTTACAGAGCTATAGAGTGTCATCAGAGAGCCACACTGTGCCCTTACAGAAGTATAGAGTGCTATCAGAGAGCCACACTGTGCCCTTACAGAAGTATAGAGTGCCATCAGAGCGCCATACTGTGCTCTTACATAGCTATAGAGTGTCATCAGAGCGCCATACTGTGCTCTTACATAGCTATAGAGTGCTATCAGAGCGCCACACTGTGCCCTTACAGAAGTATAGAGTGCTATCAGAGCGCCATACTGTGCTCTTACATAGCTATAGAGTGCTATCAGAGAGCCACACTGTGCTCTTACATAGCTATAGAGTGCTATCAGAGCACCACACTGTGCCCTTACAGAGCTATAGAGTGCTATCAGAGTGCCATACTGTGCTCTTACATAGCTATAGAGTGCTATCAGAGCGCCATACTGTGCTCTTACATAGCTATAGAGTGCTATCAGAGAGCCACACTGTGCTCTTACATAGCTATAGAGTGCTATCAGAGCGCCATACTGTGCTCTTACATAGCTATAGAGTGCTATCAGAGAGCCACACTGTGCTCTTACAGAGCTATAGAGTGCTATCAGAGTGCCACACTGTGCTCTTACAGAGCTATAGAGTGCTATCAGAGTGCCACACTGTGCCCTTACAGAGCTATAGAGTGCTATCAGAGTGCCACACTGTGCTCTTACATAGCTATAGAGTGCTATCAGAGTGCCACACTGTGCTCTTACAGAGCTATAGAGTGCTATCAGAGAGCCACACTGTGCCCTTACAGAGCTATAGAGTGTCATCAGAGCACCACACTGTGCCCTTACAGAGCTATAGAGTGTCATCAGAGAGCCACACTGTGCCCTTACAGAAGTATAGAGTGCTATCAGAGAGCCACACTGTGCCCTTACAGAAGTATAGAGTGCCATCAGAGCGCCATACTGTGCTCTTACATAGCTATAGAGTGTCATCAGAGCGCCATACTGTGCTCTTACATAGCTATAGAGTGCTATCAGAGCGCCACACTGTGCCCTTACAGAAGTATAGAGTGCTATCAGAGCGCCATACTGTGCTCTTACATAGCTATAGAGTGCTATCAGAGTGCCACACTGTGCTCTTACAGAGCTATAGAGTGCTATCAGAGTGCCACACTGTGCCCTTACAGAGCTATAGAGTGCTATCAGAGTGCCACACTGTGCCCTTACAGAGCTATAGAGTGCTATCAGAGTGCCACACTGTGCTCTTACATAGCTATAGAGTGCTATCAGAGAGCCACACTGTGCCATTACACACCCAAAACATGTCTACATGGAGCCATGTGATGGCAATATATAGCCCAACTGTGCCCACATTGAGCCATACTGTGCCATCATAGTGATATTATGTCAGTGTATATGCCAAAGAGGGCAGACATATCACATTTTTATGTAAACTTTTTTGCTTATGATAAATTAGATTGCAAGCTCTTCAGACCAGGATGAATACAAATCTTATATTTGAAGTTTTCCAGTGATACCAGGATTCTTTATCGTGAGGTGTCCTCTGTACCTTACATAGGCAGGCAAATTAATAGGCAGTGCTGTATACGCAGAGCCGGAAAGTTCTGGAATAAAAGAGATGCTGTTTTCTTATTAATTCCTGGCATTAAACATTCCCTCACGCTTCCCGGATGGAATCACTTTCTGAGATGAAGAAACCTTGTTTAATAAGCGTCATGTAGCCGCTGAGAAGAACATGTCTAATATCCGCACAGATCGCTTTCAGGAGGGAGAGATCAGGCCGCGATTATGAAAAGGCAGATTCCTCGCTGGCGGCTCCAGCATCTAATGTAATCCAGTCCTATGGAAATGATCTCCGGCCCGGAGCAGTAATCCCACAATATGTTCTGCCATCCGAGCCACGCTCCTGTTTGCATGTCTTTTGCCTTTGTCTTTAGTGCTTGTTTTCTGTTATAACTAAAGGAAATCTAAGAATAAAACATGTTTCTTGAGAAATGAAGGAACTCTGCAGCCCCACAACACCAGCATCCATCCATCTATCAATCCAAACCGCGTTTCAGATGGATAAAGAATCCCCACTTTTTTGAACAATTATTTGGACGGCTGCTTCCATCTTTATATTTACATAGCATTAGCAGAGCTCAAGTAAGTGCCAGGACGTATACCTAATATTGTACAGTGCAGCTACTGCTCCTTCTTTCTGTACTTTCCTTCCTTCCATTCCTTTCTTTCCTCCTTCCTTCCATTCCTTTCTCCTTTCCTTCCTTTTCTTACTTCCTTCCTTCGTTCCATTCCTTCCTTCCTTCTTTCCTTCCTTCCTTTTTTTTACTTCCTAGCTTCCTTCCTTCTCTTCCTTCCTTCCTTCCTTCTTTCCATTCCTTTCTTTCTTCCTTTCTTTCCTTCCTTCTTTCCATTCCTTCCTTCTTTCCGTTCCTTCCTTCCGTTCCTTTCTTTCTTTCTTCCTTCCTTCCTTCCTTTATTTTCTTCCTTCCTTCCTTCCATTCCTTCCTTCCTTCCTTCCTTCCTTCCATTCCTTTCTTCCTTCATTCCTTCCTTCCATTCCTTCCTTCAATTCTTTCCTTCCATTCCTTTCTTCCTTCATTCCTTCCTTCCATTCCTTCCTTCAATTCTTTCCTTCCATTCCTTTCTTCCTTCCTTCCTTTTCTTCCTTGTCTTCCTTTCTTCCTTTCTTCCTTTCTTCCTTCCTCCCTTCCTTCCTTCCTTCCATTCCTTCCATTCCTTCCTTCCATTCCTTTCATTCCTTTCTTCCTTCTTTCCTTCCTTCCATTCCTTCCATTCCTTTCTTCCTTCCTTTTCTTCCTTCCTTCCTTTTCTTCCTTCCTTCCTTCCATTCCTTCATTCCATTCCTTCCTTACGTCCTTCTTTCCTTCCTTTCTTCCTTCCTATTTTTTTACTTCCTTCCTTGCTTCCTTCCTTTCTTCCTTCCTTTCCTCCCTTCCGTCATTCTCTTCCCTCACTTCCTTGCATTCATTCCTTTGCTTCTTTCCTTCCCTTCCTTCCATGGTTTCCTTTCCCATTTGCCGCTCGCTTGGTACTTCCCCTTCCCTAGCGTGACACCTTGGATACATCGCACTCGTCTCTCCTTTACTTATAAATCTGGTGAGGCCTTGAGGAAGTTGCCAGCTGGATAGGAGGAGGTTCTCAGGTCTCAAATATGGTGCCACAGACTCCTCCACATCTTTTTGCTCAAGTCCAGTATCAATCTATTTGAGTTGATCCCAATCAAATTACAAGACCCGATCCATTGACTACATCGGTGATCTGTGAGAGCTAGACTGAGAAACAACTCTTACCCAACGGCATCCACAGCTCTTTTATTGATTAGTGGGCCTGAAGCAATGTCACATGTACGTCACACCCAACGATGACATCTCACCAAGCCGGCTAATCAAACGGAAAGCCACAAATGCCGTTGAGTAAAAGGGGGTTCTTCTGAGGCTCCCATCCTGAGGAAAGGAACTGTCTATCTGATCTTTTTTGTAACATCTATATATTTTTTTCTGTTCTCCATGAATTTTCATGCTTTTTACTATGGGACCACTGTACCTTTGAACTCTTTAAGGCGGGGTGCAGACAGGACTATTTTCAGTGAGATTATTGCCCATGTGCACAATGGGCGGTGAACTGACCAAATAATAACCTAATGGCCGAAACATCAGAGTATGTAATAAAAAGCAATTCCTGCACCCGAGTGCACAAAGACATGAATGAGGCATGATGTGACTGAAGGATAGCAAGGGACAGAGGACTCCTATACTTTCCCTCATGCTAGGGCACCCTAGGCTATCCCTGCGCTCCAGATTACTCTTAAAGGTGGAGATGCCGGAGTCCCATGCCTTACTACTCTCCTGACCAGATCTAATTTGTTACCCCCCCTCCCCCAGGGAAATAAGGTGCAAGAGTGTGATGAAAACACAGATTTAGACAGACAAGGGAAAACCAAAACTAAACAGTAAGAGACTAAGAAGAAAAGCAAGAGCAGGAAGGTAGTAAGAAAAATATAACAAGAGTTAACACCACAACTGCTCACAGCAATAATGCACAACAACCAACAGTAAAGGCCGCTTTACACACAACGATATCGCTAGCGATCTCGTTAGAGATGTGACACGCCCAGATCGTTGCTACGATTTGCCATGATCGCTCATAGGTAGTTTTGCAGCGGTCACACGTACACATCTCACAAATGACGCAACATCGTTCAGCGATATATTGTTTGACCAAGGCGGTCATGTGGACACCGTCACACAGCAATCCTCCCAATGATTCCGGCAACGACAGAGGCATATAATTGTGCCCACCTTATCAACCATGCCTGCCAAATCAGAACGCAGTTGGTACCACCAATCAGAGCGGAGGAGGCGTGTATTGCTCGTAACGACACACCCGCGTCGCTGATGACGGACGTGTGGCGCCCTGGACAAGCCAGGTCGTCACGGGTACTGCAACAGCACACCCCACACCCCGGCTAGGCACACCGAAGTCAAACAAAAATCCTTGTTCCCTCCCTCCAGGGGCTGATGTCCACACCAGGGGGTGGAGCCAGGCGGTTGGCCCCACCCACCGATGAGTTTACAGTCCTGGAGGCGGGAAGAGGAAGTCAGATTAGTTTTGGAGTGTGTAGAGAGTAGTTTGGAGTAGAGAGAGTGAAGGAGTAGAGCAGACTGACCGTGTCCGGGTACGTGGCCCGGGCACATACAGCAAGGTTGGCAGACGGTGGTGACCGTCTGCAGGAGAGGCCGATTGGAGTGAACCGTAAGGACCGGGGACGGGCGGTGGCCCGCCAGTACCGGACCGGGGAACGAAGAGAAGCCAGCACCGTTCGGCAGGGCTTACGGACCCCGACCAGGCTTGGAGTCGCCGTAAAACCGGTCAAATCCGCTAGCGAAGGGAACCTCCTGGGTTTCCCAGCAATCAAGACCCAATAGAAGGCAACAGCTCACACCGTGAAGGGAAATACAGTCACCGTCAAGGCTACAGTTCCCAGGGCCAGAGCCTGCGGGCAAAAGGGACTCCCTCAGCATCCATCTAAGTTGGGGAGCGGGTTACCGGTGGGAAGCCATCAGTACCAAGAACATACTAAAGGTGCAGGGAAAGACAGTTACCGCCAACCTACCGGGAGCAGAAACCACCGCAGCCGTCAGTGGGACCCGTCCATCCAGCCGTGTGTTTTACCAAGGACTTTGTATTCGTCATTGGCTGAGTGAGTACCACTGTGCCGTGAGGCACTGCGCTGCCCCCGCGACCCTGCACCTCGCCAGGTCCCGTAACCCACCTGCCACATTCCTCCCTCACCGGGCCCCGGGACAACCAACCCCCTACCCATGGAGGGGAAAACAACAACTACGCTGCTCCCTGTCATCGCTCCCGGGATCCCCGTCCAGAGCAGCGGTGGTGTCACAACCTCACCACAACCATGGGTGGCGTCACGGACAATAAATCCCCAACACCATTCCCCTTTTCACTCACGGGCGAGGAGTGCTGCTCGAGTCCCCGGATCCGGCCCACCGCTCAAGCCACCGAGCAGCAAGCAGCAGCAGCAGCAGTGCCGGACCCGAGCGTGGTGAGCACAGCGTCCTCCTCCCCGCCCGCGACAGACGCACTAATGATGTTGTTCGTCGTTGGCAGGGTGTCAAATGTAGCAATATGTCTGCTGCGTTCTAAACAACGAACAGTATTTTGAAACTGAACGACGAGTCAACGATCAACGATTTTCGCTATTTTTAAGATCGTTCGGAGTTGCTCGTAGGTGTCAAACGCAACGACGTCGCTAACAACGCCGCAAGTGCGTCACGAAAACCGTGACCCCCGATGACATATGGTCAGATAAATCATAGCGTGTAGCGGGGCCTTAAGTCTGGATCACAACACCTCACCAGACCAGTATAGGTAAGCTATAGCTGGCATTAATGGAATAGTCCAGCCAGCATATATAGGAGTGGAGTGATTGTGATTGGCTTCCCCACAGCATGTGATCAAAGAGACTAACATGCAGCCTGCCTGTTTGTGGGTTTGATCACAGACATCAGAGAAATTAGCTGGCAGAGTGCCAGAATCTGTATTTTACACAGATCCTGATGCCGCCATGACAGTTGGCGATGCCTGCAAAAATGTCCTTGTGACAGTATGTCTGTGTTTCACATTTTGAGGTTGGCCTTGTACTGGGCCTTCAGGTGGACATGGTGACTTAGAGCTCTCAGCAGAAATAAACTTGTATCTAGACATGGCCGACCTGCCGAGTGGTGAAGTCACATAAATACACAGTGACAGCTTTAGTTTCCTCAGGTCTGGTAATATTTTCTGGATGAACTTAGCAGCTGAAATATCTCATCCGCCTGTCACCACCTCTTATTTAACTTCATGCTGCAAACAACTGACATTAGATACCAGCCTCACGCGCTTCGCAACAAATAAATGTCACCGCTCAATTAGGGGTTTTTTTAGCTGCCTTTATCAGATCCCCCTCCTTTGCACCTGGTTCCACCCCCACATTATATCACCAGCAATGTCATTACTGAAATTTAGGTGATTTTTTTTGTAAAGGTCATCAGTCGTCTGTGTCCCAAACCCCTAATATTAGATCCAGAAACAGAAGCAGATTGAGGCCTCTGGTCTTTGTCTTTTCAGATACAACAAATGCTGAACATTAAGATGTTAAAATTAGTGGAGGAAGGTTGAACTAGATGGACCTAGGTCTTTTTTCAGCCTATGTACTATGTAAAAGATACTAAATCTTCAGAGCTCCCCCCAAAAAAAAGACAGAATCCGAACACAAGCTTCTGGATACTTTTTTTTAAAGACTAACAATGTTGCCATCTTTTTAAAGAGAACCTGTCTCTTGTTCCAAAAGTCAAATGCTGTACCTTAAAAATATCCCTGAACCTGATCCCTGATTGTGCTGCTGTTTTCCTTTTTGTGCTACGTTGCTCCATTGCGGAGATATTCACATTTGTAGCTTTTTGAGCGCAGTATGTGAAATCTCTGCTTGCAGTCCAACTCCAACTGCATGTTTCTTCAGAGTCTTCTCTGGAGGCGGGCTTTTTCAGCTTTCCTTCCCAGACTTTGCCAATCACAGCTATCGATACTAGCCTTAAGCGGGCTTTACACGCTACGATTTAACTACAGCGATCTCGTTGGGGTCACGGATTTTGTGACGCACATCCGGCCGCTGTAGCGATGTCGTAGCGTGTGACTCCTAGGAGCGATTTTGGATCGTTGCAAAAACGTCCAAAATCGCTCCTCGTTGACATGGGGGTCCACTCCCAATTATTGCTGCTGTCGCAGGGGCGAAGTTGATCCTCGTCCCTGCGGCAGCACACATCGCTACGTGTGACGCCGCAGGAACGAGGATCATCTCCTTACCTGCCTCCGGCCACAATGCGGAAGGAAGGAGATGGGCGGGATGTTACGTCCCGCTCATCTCCGCCCCTCCGCTTACATTGGGCGGCCGCTTAGTGACGTCACTGTGACGCCAAACGAACCGCCCCCTTAGAAAGGAGGCGGTTCGCCGGTCACAGCGACATCGAAGGACAGGTAAGTATGTGTGGCGGGGGTGCGCGATTTTGTGCGCAACAGGCAGTGATATGCCCGTCGCGCACAAACGATGGGGGCGGGTGTCATGCTAGCGATATCGGGCCGGATATCGCAGCATGTAAAGCCACCCTTACTGTGATTGGCAATGTCTGGGACAAAGGGGTGTGTTACGGTTCCCGTTTCTGGGTATCTGCGTGTCTCCTTCCCTTTGCTGTGGCACTGGAGACTATGTTCGGATTTCTTGCTACTGCACATGTGCAAGCGCTGGAGACTAAGTCCTATCTTGGAGCCATTGCACATGTGCGAGTGACATCATCACTGACACGAGGTCACATGTCTCTGACACCCTCTAAGCTGATTGGCCGCTGGTCATGTGCTTCTGACACGACGTCACATGTCTCTGACACCTTCTAAGCTGATTGGTCGCTGGTCATGTGCTTGTGACGCCTTGCTCGGTGATAGGCCAGCGTGACGTCATTGCTGTCGTTCTGGCAGCGGATTGGCTCTGGTGTCCTCCATCTTGGATGAGGCACAGAGTCTATATAAGACCCTGACGCACGCCGCCTGGCGCTCAGTCCTCTTGGTTCATGCATGAGAGTAGACGCTCTGTGCACATCCCTCTAGGCATCTCTCTGTCTATGCTAGGAGAGCGCTACCGGCAGGGTAGCGTTCTTGTACCTTACAGCTTCGGCTGCGGTCCGTACCCTTGCCTCTTATTGGAGCGGACATAGGCAGGTGCCTGAGGCACATGGTCCGGCTGGGCCTTGTGATTCTACTCGTAGGTGGACGTTACCGCTAGGGTAACGTTCCTTATACTGCGTCTGGCAGTTGTTCGTATCCTCGCACACTAGGGGAGCGAACATAGGTAGGAGTTTTGTGCGGCTTACGCTGCTGCCCGTCTCCTGGCACCGGTAGAGGAAACGGACCTAGGTAGGTGCCATTTCACACTCACTGCTTTTGTCTCTGTGATCATTAACAAAGACCATACCACACACCCTCCGAGTAAGGGAGGAATTGCTTTATTTCCTAACTATATGCCTCTGTGAGTTTAACAGAGGTGTTGCACTCTGGACTTGTGCTATTACTATTTACAGCGGCACACTTATATACTCTTCCTCACTCATTAACATGTCCCTTTTACGTTAATGCTGAATACGGTAGTCGCTGTGACTTTAACAGTACACACCGTGATTGGCTCTAGTGTCACTAAGACGTATCAGTGTCAGTACTGCTTTCGTGGTACAAAATACCCCTTATCCTCTGCCATAGTCTGCAGCAGAGACTTTGCACGGTGGACCCTGACTGTGATATCTCTTTGGTTTTTATAATCAGACAGCCCCCGTAACAGGGTGAAAGCTCATGCCTCCAGAGAAGACTGAAGAAATACACAGTTGGACTGCAAGCAGAGATTTCACATACTACGCTCAAAAAACTAGAAATGTGAGTATCTCTCCAATGGAGCAACGCATCACAAAAAGGAAAAAAATGAAAGAAGAAATGGGCAGTTGTGCTACAAGCAGAGATTTCACATAGCGCGCTGCAGAAGTAAATGTGAATATGTCTGTAGTGGCGTGATTAAAGCAACTCAGAATAGAGGGGGAAAATAAGGGGAGCTCAGGGATTTTTGCATTATTTATCTCACATTTGTTGAGCATGTAACAGACAAATTTTCTCCTTAAGATGAGCCAATTCCTCCCTCTTATAGGATGTACATATAACTCATTATGACATTTACAAGCCTTACCTTCCATGTGAGCTGTTTACTCATAATAGAATAGTTTGAGATCAAATTTTTATGCAATCTTGTTTAGTTGTTTATAGTCCAAAAAATATACAGTAGTAAAATAGTGTAATATCATCATTGGAAAAGTCATAAAGACCATAAGAACCCAGGAGACCAAGCAGGACACACTTTTTGATAATTGGCCACATTACACATGATCGTCGTGCAGAGAAATAACAAAGGGTCCCTCCGTTCTGACAATGTTAGAGTAAATACGCTTAAAAAAATGTTATATAAAATGCTATGGCTCGTCCCATGAGATTGATTGTCTAAGCTGTAGGTCTAGATATCAGCACTGACTAGAGGTGTTGGTGCAACGTGGAACAGTAGAGCTGGATATCATGGACGGCACATGGAACAGTAGAGCTGGATATTATGGACGGCATGTGGAACAGTAGAGCTGGATATCATGGACGGCATGTGGAACAGTAGAGCTGGATATCATGGATGGCACGTGAACAGAAGAGCTGGATATCATGGATGGCACATGGAACAGTAGAGCTGGATATCATGGACGGCACGTGAACAGAAGAGCTGGATATCATGGACGGCACGTGGAACAGTAGAGCTGGATATCATGGACGGCACGTGGGACAGTAGAGCTGGATATCATGGACGGCACATGGAACAGTAGAGCTGGATATCATGGACGGCACGTGGAACAGTAGAGCTGGATATCATGGACGGCACGTGGAACAGTAGAGCTGGATATCATGGACGGCACGTGGAACAGTAGAGCTGGATATCATGGACGGCACGTGGAACAGTAGAGCTGGATATCATGGACGGCACGTGGAACAGTAGAGCTGGATATCATGGACGGCACGTGGAACAGTAGAGCTGGATATCATGGACGGCACGTGGAACAGTAGAGCTGGATATCATGGATGGCATGTGGAATAGTAGAGCTGGATATCATGGACGGAACGTGGAACAGTAGAGCTGGATATCATGGACAACATGTGGAATAGTAGAGCTGGATATTATGGATGACATATGGAGCCATGTGGAACAGCAGAGCCGGATATTATGGATGACATATGGAGCCGTGTGGAACAGCAGAGCTGGATATTATAGATGGAATATGGAGCAATGTGGAACAGCAGAGCAGGATATGTCGGAGGGCACACGGACATTGTGCCCTGTACATAATCCTAAGAAGCCCGGCTATTTGCTGGATTTTATACGCAGTATTTTAACTGCCAAGAATTAAGAATTTGACTGCAGAAAAGAATTCTACAAAAAAGCCACGTGTGAACAGACCCTGAGGGTATCTCCACCCATGGTGATTTAGCTGTACTGTGCAAAATACACTTGTTTTTTGCATGCTTTTTGTTGCATTTTTACTTTTTCCCTAGAATGGGGGAAGAATGTTGCTGCAGATTTAAAAAAATCGCATGATTGAGAATTTTTTTCAATCTTGTTCACTTTGCTGGATGTGAAATAATTATGTATTTTCAGTAGAAAAAAACAAAAAAAAACACAACAAAAAAATGCAAAAAATGCAACATGTGAACATATCCTTAATGTATACTGACGAGGAATGTAAGCTAGTGACGAGGGGCCTGTCATTCTACGATGCTGCAGCTTCTCGCTCTGCCGGATTCTGCCATGCTTATGTAAATATTTTTTACAAGTCGGAAACATTTGCGCGATCACAGCCACCCACACGGTTTCATGTTTGGCACTGCCTTCAGACGTCTACTGTCAGGCAGCAGGTGGTACTGCGGATCTAAGTGATAAAACAACATCAAGTTGAATGCTACTCAGTCCGGCACGGCAAATTAATTAGCCCTCGTCGTCAAAGCCGCTCATCTGGAATGGGTACGAATGTGCCGTCTGCAGACAGCATCCGCCGTCAATCCACTCAAGAGCAATCACCATTCTATTAACACAACGATGCCAAAAAAATAAGTAAAAAATAGTCCCGGGCAGCACGGAGTCAACGACCAGCGTGACTTCTCGGTCATTAGAGGCTTGGAGAAGCTGTTGACTGGGGTTAGATTTATTATAAAATGGCTAAAAACTCTACGTGCGTCATCCAAGTGCTGGAGACTTTGCTCTTCGTTGGGAATGGTGCGTTAATTATATGCACGGTCTAAGCCAAATGATTTGTCTAGCAGAACAGCAGAAAGTTTTGGCTGAAGGATTTGGCACAGCGTTATGGTATCATTTCCGCTAGCTCTTTACAATCTGCTCAGACTAAAGCTTCTACAACATCCAACATGATGATATCCAGTGGGCTGGTGGCCATCATCAACCGGTAAAGTTCAACAACATCCAACATGATGTTATCCAGTGGGCTGGTGGCCACCATCAACCGATAAAGCTTCTACAACATCCAACATGATGATATCCAGTGGGCTGGTGGCTACCATAAACCAGTAAAGCTTCTACAACATCCAACATGATGTTATCCAGTGGGCTGGTTGCCACTATCAACCGGTAAAGCTTCTACAACATCCAACATGATGTTACCAGTGGGCTGGTGGCCACCATCAACCAGTAAAGCTTCTACAACGTCCAACATGAGATTATCCAGTAGGCTGGTGGCCATCATCAACCGGTAAAGTTCAACAACATCCAACATGATGTTATCCAGTGGGCTGGTGGCCACCATCAACCGATAAAGCTTCTACAACATCCAACATGATGATTTCCAGTGGGCTGGTGGCTACCATAAACCAGTAAAGCTTCTACAACATCCAACATGATGTTATCCAGTGGGCTGATGGCCACCAACAACCAGTAAAGTTTCTACAACATCCAACATGATGTTATCCAGTGGGCTGGTTTCCACTATCAACCGGTAAAGCTTCTACAACATCCAACATGATGTTACCAGTGGGCTGGTAGCCAACATCAACCAGTAAAGCTTCTACAACGTCCAACATGAGATTATCCAGTAGGCTGGTGGCCATCATCAACCGGTAAAGTTCAACAACATCCAACATGATGTTATCCAGTGGGCTGGTGGCCACCATCAACCGATAAAGCTTCTACAACATCCAACATGATGATATCCAGTGGGCTGGTGGCTACCATAAACCAGTAAAGCTTCTACAACATCCAACATGATGTTATCCAGTGGGCTGATGGCCACCAACAACCAGTAAAGTTTCTACAACATCCAACATGATGTTATCCAGTGGGCTGGTTGCCACTATCAACCGGTAAAGCTTCTACAACATCCAACATGATGTTATCCAGTGGGCCGGTGGCCACCATCAACCAGTAAAGCTTCCACAACGTCCAACATGAGATTATCCAGTGGGCTGGTGGCCATCATCAACCGGTAAAGTTCAACAACATCCAACATGATGTTATCCAGTGGGCTAGTGGCCACAATCAACCGGTAAAGTTCAACAACATCCAACATGATGATGTCCAGTGCGCTGGTGGCCATCATCAACCGGTAAAGCTTCTACAACATCCAACATGATGTTATCCAGTGGGCTGGTGGCCACCATCAACCAGTAAAGCTTCTACAACATCCATCATGATGTTATCCAGTGGGCTGGTTGCCACTATCAACCAATAAAGCTTCTACAACATCCAACATGATGTTATCCAGTGGGCTGGTGGCCACTATCAACCAGTAAAGCTTCTACAACATCCAACATGATGTTATCCAGTGGGCTGGTGGCCACCATCAACCGGTAAAGCTTCTACAACATCCATCATGATGACATCTAGTGGGCTGGTGGCCACCATCAACTGGTAAAGCTTCTACAACATCCATCATGATGACATCTAGTGGGCTGGTGGCCACCATCAACCGGTAAAGCTTCTATAACATCCAACATGATGACATCCAGTGGGCTGGTGGCCACCATCAACCAGTAAAGCTTCTATAACATCCAATATGATGACATCCAGTGGGCTGGTGGCCACCATCAACCGTTAAAGCTTCTACAACAACCGACATGATGATATCCAGTGGACTGGTAGTCACCATCAACCGGTACAGCTTCTACAACATCCAACATGATAATATCCAGTGGGCTGGTGGCCACCATCAACCGGTACAGCTTCTACAACATCCAACATGATGATATCCAGTGGGCTGGTGGCCACCATCTACAAGTTGTAGTCAAAAATCTTAAATCCCAAAATGTATATATTTTTTTTTTAAACTTTTGTCACTTGTTTTTTAATTCCAGTCACTTGGCCGAGTGAAGTGAGGGAGGAACCGGCGTAATATTGCATAGTACAAGTAACGTTGGAAGCGAGAACCACTTGTTTCTGCTCCGTTGCCAGCCCATAACTACGGCTTTTGTTGGCCTCTGATTTACGGTAATTATTGGTTCTTTGTAGCAATGATGGATCTCACTAAATTTGTTGTCCTCGGGAATTTTACTGGTGATGAATTCAATGTCCAAACATTAAAAAGAACAATTTATGGATATATAGACTTGAATCAAGGCATTTATAGCAACAAAATATATTTCTACAAATCTGGCCCACTTTTTTTATATCTGATGGTGGTGGAGTCCTATTGAAATGAATGAGAGCTGAGCATCAGAATCTGAGAAATGTTGCTGTTCAGAGTTGTGCTGTTCCAGCACCATACACTGTGTTCCTCCCCGGATGTGTCACATGTTAACAGCTGGACAGCAAGACAGCTTGGTGTCAGATCTCCACTGATCTGATATTGGTAACCTATAGAAAATCAAAATCCTTTATAGATAGTGTTATCTCCTGTATAGAGAGGTGTTATCAGTCATTGTACAGAAGGAGGAGGAGGTGAGCTGTGATATTGCCTACTGTGAATGGTGGATACTGTGTTATCTACTGTGTATAGAGGTTTTACCAGGCTTTGGACAGGAGGAGGAAGAGATGAGCTGTGACATCACCAAGAGATGTTAGTTACTGTTCAGGAGGAGGAGGAGGTGAGATGTGACATCACCTATTCTGAATGATGGATCCTGTTTTATTTACTATATATAGAGTTTTTATCAGTCATTGTATCAGCGGAGGAGGTGAGCTGTGACATCACCTGTTGTGGATTGTGTATCCTGTGTTATCTACTATATATAGAGGAGTTATCAGTCATTGTACAGGAGGAGGAGGAGATGAGCTGTGACATGACCTATTGTGAATGGTGGACCCTGTGTTATCTACTGTATATAGAGATGTTATTAGTCATTGTAGAGGAGGAGGAGGTGAGCTGTGACATCACCTATTGTGAATGATGAATTCTGTTTTATCTACTGTATATAGATGTGATATCAGTCAGTATACAGAAGGAGGAGGAGGTGAACTGTGATATCACCTACTGTGAATGGTGGATCCTGTGTTATCTAGTGTATATAGATGTGTTACCAGTCATTTTACATGAGGAGGAGGAGGTGAGCTGTGACACCACTTATTGTGAATGGTGGATCCTGTGTTATCTACTATATATAGAGGTGTTATCAGGCATCGGAGAAGGAGGTGAGCTGTGAGATCACCTATTGTGGATAGTGGATTCTGTGTTATCTACTGTATATAGAGGTGTTATCAGTCATTGTACAGGAGGAGGACGAGGTGAGCTGTGACATCACCTATATTGAATGGTGGACCCTGTGTTATCTACTGTATATAGAGATGTTATTAATCATTGTACAGGAGGCGGTGAGCTGTGACATCACCTTTTGTGAATGGTGGATCCTGGGTTATCTACTGTATATAGAGGTGTTCTCAGACATTGTACAGGGGGGAGGAGGAGAGTTGTGACATCATCTATTGTGAATGGTGCATTCTTTATCTAATGTATACCGGTGTGTTATCAGTCACTATACAGGAAGAGGAGGAGGTGAGCTGTTATATCAACTATTGTGAATGATGGATCTCATGTTATCTACTGTATATAGAGGTGTTCTCAGACATTGTACAGGGGGGAGGAGGAGAGCTGTGACATCATCTATTGTGAATGGTGCATTCTTTATCTAATGTTTACCGGTGTGTTATCAGTCACTATACAGGAAGAGGAGGAGGTGAGCTGTTATATCAACTATTGTGAATAATGGATCTCATGTTATCTACTATATAGAGAGGTGTTACCAGTCACTGTATAGGAGGAGGAGGTGAGCTGTGATATCACCTATTGTGAATGATGGATCTCATGTTATCTACTATATAGAGAGGTGTTATCAGTCACTGTATAGGAGGAGGAGGTGAGCTGTGATATCACCTACTGTGATTGTTGAATCATGTGTTATCTATATATTGGTGCTACCTACCCTGCGTGTGATGATCATGAGATAAAGTGAAGGGTTTGGTGGATTTACTTTACTTGCAGTGATGAATCTATATGTGATACGTCTCATCATGTTTTATGAATAGCACTGAGGTTCTGCTCAGTAACTGGATTAGTTTACTAAATTACTATATATAGGGCTAGATCCTGTTTGATAAGCGGCTTTTCTATGTGTTGCTGTGCGCTCTGCAGTCAGTAACGGGTCTGTATTTAATGCATTAGTACGGTGTGAGCCGCAGATGCCACCCGCCTCTCAGTGTCAGAATGTGTTGCCTTTCAATCCCTGCCAGATTGGCATTTTCTGCAGCCTTTTATATGCCTGACTTCCCCACTGGCAGGCGGTGCACAGTCAGGGCTGATGGATCCACTTCACTGCCTGTAGCTCCACCAGCGAATGACAAGGAGAGACCATCAAAAACAACATTTATTTTTCATTTACATACAAAAAGCGCCATGAATAAGAAATATCATTGCATTTAGAGGAATTCTGAGGTTTAAAGTCATTTCAATATTGTATATTACTAAGTGCAAATGGGACAAAGGAAAAGATTATCCAGCAATGGACGAGTCTAGCGTCCGGGGAGCACGGATCTGCCAGAAACGTGCGTCGGACGGCTCTACATGGAAATCCAGGGGAAAAGCCTGAAAATGCTATACAGTTAGGTCCAGAAATATTTGGACAGTGAAACAATTTTCGCGAGTTGGGCTCTGCATGCCACCACATTGGATTTGAAATGAAACCTCTACAACAGAATTCAAGTGCAGATTGTAACGTTTAATTTGAAGGTTTGAACAAAAATATCTGATAGAAATTGTAGGAATTGTACACATTTCTTTACAAACACTCCACATTTTAGGAGGTCAAAAGTAATTGGACAAATAAACCAAACCCAAACAAAATATTTTTATTTTCAATATTTTGTTGCGAATCCTTTGGAGGCAATCACTGCCTTAAGTCTGGAACTCATGGACATCACCAAACGCTGGGTTTCCTCCTTCTTAATGCTTTGCCAGGCCTTTACGGCCGCAGCCTTCAGGTCTTGCTTGTTTGTGGGTCTTTCCGTCTTAAGTCTGGATTTGAGCAAGTGAAATGCATGCTCAATTGGGTTAAGATCTGGTGATTGACTTGGCCATTGCAGAATGTTCCACTTTTTTGCACTCATGAACTCCTGGGTAGCTTTGGCTGTATGCTTTGGGTCATTGTCCATCTGTACTATGAAGCGCCGTCCGATCAACTTTGCGGCATTTGGCTGAATCTGGGCTGAAAGTATATCCCGGTAGACTTCAGAATTCATCCGGCTACTCTTGTCTGCTGTTATGTGATCAATAAACACAAGTGACCCAGTGCCATTGAAAGCCATGCATGCCCATGCCATCACGTTGCCTCCACCATGTTTTACAGAGGATGTGGTGTGCCTTGGCTCATGTGCCGTTCCCTTTCTTCTCCAAACTTTTTTCTTCCCATCATTCTGGTACAGGTTGATCTTTGTCTCATCTGTCCATAGAATACTTTTCCAGAACTGAGCTGGCTTCATGAGGTGTTTTTCAGCAAATTTAACTCTGGCCTGTCTATTTTTGGAATTGATGAATGGTTTGCATCTAGATGTGAACCCTTTGTATTTACTTTCATGGAGTCTTCTCTTTACTGTTGACTTAGAGACAGATACACCTACTTCACTGAGAGTGTTCTGGACTTCAGTTGATGTTGTGAACGGGTTCTTCTTCACCAAAGAAAGTATGCGGTAATCATCCACCACTGTTGTCATCCGTGGACGCCCAGGCCTTTTTGAGTTCCCAAGCTCACCAGTCAATTCTTTTTTTCTCAGAATGTACCCGACTGTTGATTTTGCTACTCCAAGCATGTCTGCTATCTCTCTGATGGATTTTTTCTTTTTTTTCAGCCTCAGGACATTCTGCTTCACCTCAATTGAGAGTTCCTTAGACCGCATGTTGTCTGGTCACAGCAACAGCTTCCAAATGCAAAACCACACACCTGTAATCAACCCCAGACCTTTTAACTACTTCATTGATTACAGGTTAACGAGGGAGACGCCTTCAGAGTTAATTGCAGCCCTTAGAGTCCCTTGTCCAATTACTTTTGGTCCCTTGAAAAAGAGGAGGCTATGCATTACAGAGCTATGATTCCTAAACCCTTTCTCCGATTTGGATGTGAAAACTCTCATATTGCAGCTGGGAGTGTGCACTTTCAGCCCATATTATATATATAATTGTATTTCTGAACATGTTTTTGTAAACAGCTTAAATAACAAAACTTGTGTCACTGTCCAAATATTTCTGGACCTAACTGTATATCAAACCTCATAGATATATAGATCAATGGATGGGTGGATGGATCGATCGATCTATGGATGGATGGATGGCTGTATGCATGGATGGATGGATGGATGGATCGATCTATGGATGGATGGATGGCTGGATGCATGGATGGATGCATGGATGGATGGATAGATTGGTGCATGGATGGATGGATGGATGGATCTATGGATGGATGGATGCATGGATAGATGGATGGATGCATGGATGGATGGATGGATGCATGGATAGATGGATGGATGGATGGATGCATGGATGGATGGATGGATGCATGGATGGATGGATGCATGGATGGATGGATGGATGGATGGATGCATGGATGGATGGATGCATGCATGGATGGATGGATGGATGCATGGATAGATGGATGGATGGATGGATGGATGCATGGATAGATGGATGGATGCATGGATGGATGCATGGATGGATGGATGCATGGATGGGTAGATGGATGGATGGATGGATGCATGGATGGCTAGATGGATGGATGCATGGATGGATGGATGCATGGATGGATGGATGGTTGCATGGATGGATGGATGGATGCATGGATGGGTGGATGGATGGATAGATGCATGGATGGGTGGATGGATGGATGGATGGGTGGATGAATGGATGCATGGATGGGTGGATAGATGGGTGGATGGATGCATGGATGGGTGGATGGATGGATGGATGCATGGTTGGGTGGATGGATGCATGGATGGATGGATGCATGGATGGATGCATGGATAGATAGTGCACAATTATGTCCATCAGGCCCTTAGATTTTGAATGGAACAGCAGCGCACATGCATGAATTCTACTTTATTTGAACAGAGTCAAAATTAGTGATGGGCGAACTCACAGATAATCGGGACCGGCGGGTCCCTGTTATCTCGTTTTTAAAATCCAGTTCCGGGCCAGATACCGGTTGTGACGGGGTATGCAACAGAGCAGTGAGGGACGCCAGGCCAATGAACAATCAAAGAGGATTTAATGAGACAGGGAGCATAAAACATCCAATAATAAAATGGTTCTTTAGAGTCCACACAAAGGAAAAAGATCCAGGGAAATCCGACGCCAAGGAAAATGCAACAACAGTCCTTAGATGTGTTCCTTAAATCCGATAGCGTGGCTGAGACAACACAATCCCATGTGGCCACTTGATCTCCAGTCTGTAACAGTCCACACAGACAGACCCCAGGATCCAGCCTCAGCTATAGATCCTAGTCCTTCTCCAGCCGAGCTCCAACTAACTGAACTAACATGTTCTTCTCTCCTGGGATCAGCCCCTTAGGTGGGCACACCTCCCCCTGGCCATTTGATGCATGAATGGACTTTAGACTGCTGGCTCTGTTCTGTTGTAGATTGGAGAAGTCCCATGCTGAGAAGAACAATATATATATGCAACCCCCACCAAATCAATGACAATAGCTACTGCTGAAGCCTGATTGCAATATGATACAGGCTGGGGGGAAGGTATGGTCACTTACATCACAAGACATAGTACTATAGCAAATACAGAGAGAAGGTAAAATACATCACATGGCATCTTATACAAAAATATGGGATGGAGAAAACTACATACATCATGACAATTCCTTCCCCTCCCAACTTGTGTACGTACTAGGGACCTCTACAGGTCGCTAGTTAAGTACACGCAGGCATGGCTGACAGGATTCAAGGCTCCTCTTGCCTGGACAGTCCATCTGCATTTTTGGTGTTGGCTCCAGGTTCTTTAGTGTATGATGAAGATGTAGGGTTGAATGTTCGGGTCCAGTTTATATCCTCCTTCACTTAAACTCTGCTTCCTGCACCCACAAATCGGCATTGTATATCTCCCACATCATTGCCTAGGAGTATGTCTGCAGGAAGGCCGCTCATCATACCGATTATGCATTGTTTTGCCCCAAAGCCATAATCCAGGGTCACACTCGCTCTTGGAATGTATCTTTGAGTTCCTCCAGCCAATTCAATGGCAATTCCTGGTCCCTGTTGAATTGCTTGTGGTTGAATTACTCGGGTATCGGCTATGGTGAGGAAAGCCCCAGTGTCACGGAAACCAACAACTTTTTGGCCATCCAGCACGACCTCCTGTAGATGTTTGTCCTGAAGATCAGAAGAACAGGTGGCTGGAGCTCGCACCCCATAGACTCCGGGTAGGGGAGCCAGGATATCTGAGTCACTTGGCAAGTCATCAGGCACAGAATCCAGCTCTTCTCCTGCTGAGGGTGTCTGTAGATAATGAACAGGCAAAGGTGGTCTGCAGCTGTTCTGCCTCTGAACACCTGGACAGTGAGCTTGCAGATGCCCAGGATGCCCACAACCATAACATCTGCGCTGCATCTCACTCCTTCCAGTTTGCCTTCTGGAGAAGTAGGTAGGAAACCTTGGTGACTGATAGGGAGGTGCAGGTGCTGGAGGTGGTTGTCGATTTGGAGGATGACTCCACGGGATAGATGGGCATGTGGCCCGCAGATGCCCGGGATGCCCACAGCTATAACATCTTCGCTCTTCTACTTTCTCTCCTCGTCGCATTCCAAAAAATGTGGTCGAAGCAACTGGAGGCACATACACACGGGTATCCACATGAGGTGGTGATCTAGGAGGTTGAGGAACATTGGGCACTGAAGGACAAGGAACCTCTGGAGTTGAGGTGCTGGTCATTTTTGCTCCCTCTGCTAGCAGCTTCTTCCACTGAGGCTTGATAGTGAGCACCTCATCAGCTAGAGCAGCAGCTTGTTCCACTGTCTCTGGTCTCCTCTCACGCACCCATTCCCAGATCTCAGTAGGGGACTTGGCATAAAACTGTTCTTTTAGGATGACCTGGAGGAAGGTCTGCCAAGTTAAGGCCCCCTCTCCCTCCAGCCAGCGATGGCATACTTGTTTCAGTCTGTGGGCATACATTTTGAAACACACTTCCCCATCACAGGCTAACGTACGGAACTGAGTCCTGTAAGTGTCTGGCGTTACAGCATAATGTTCTAGAATAGTCTGTTTAATATCCGCATACTCACAGTTCCACCGAGGGTCCATAGCTCTATAGGCTGCAGCAGCTCCACCAGATGCCGGACGAGCTCCCTTTCTGGGACTTCCATTAATCGACACTGATGCTCAAAGTCCTGGAAAAAGCCCTCAATATCACCAGCAGCCTCATTAAACTGCTTGAAGTGTTTGCGGGACACCCTGGGAAGTTCCCTCATGATGGGTCCTGGGGTTACAGTCTGTCTGGAACCTCTCGCGGCTTCCACATCGAGCTGCTTATCCAGCAATGCCATCTCCTCCATCCTGCGCTCCTTCTCTTTAGCTCCACGCATGACCTCCATCTTATATTCTATGGTGGTCTCCTCTCCCAGCAAGGCCATCTCCTCCTCGTACCACACAACCCATTGACTTTTTTGGGTATTCACCTCCGGCTCCCGTCTTTGCTCCCCTTGCTGTGGAAATTGTTCCTCGGTGCCATCTTGCAGGCAAGCGTTTTCCAATGCCTCAATTAGTTGCTCCTTAGAGAGTCCTTTGTAGCCGACACCTAATTCCCGGGCCTTTGTTTGTAGGCTCACCACAGTCCAGTTCCTGTATCCTGAGGTTCTGGTTTCAGACGTTGATTGGCCGTTGTCCTCCATTTCTTCTGCTATGATCCCGCCGCTGCCACTAGTTTGTGACGGGGTATGCAACAGAGCAGTGAGGGAGGCCAGGCCAATGAACAATTAAAGAGGATTTAATGAGACAGGGAGCATAAAACATCCAATAATAAAATGGTTCTTTAGAGTCCACACAAAGGAAAAAGATCCAGGGAAATCCGACACCAAGGAAAATGCAACAACAGTCCTTAGATGTGTTCCTTAAATCCGATAGCGTGGCTGAGACAACACAATCCCATGTGGCCACTTGATCTCCAGTCTGTAACAGTCCACACACACAGACCCCAGGATCCAGCCTCAGCTATAGATCCTAGTCCTTCTCCAGCCGAGCTCCAACTAACTGAACTAACATGTTCTTCTTTCCTGGGATCAGCCCCTTAGGTGGGCACACCTCCCCCTGGCCATTTGATGCATGAATGGACTTTAGACTGCTGGCTCTGTTCTGTTGTAGATTGGAGAAGTCCCATGCTGAGAAGAACAATATATATATGCAACCCCCACCAAATCAATGACAATAGCTACTGCTGAAGCCTGATTGCAATATGATACAGGCTGGGGGAAGGTATGGTCACTTACATCACAAGACATAGTACTACAGCAAATACAGAGAGAAGGTAAAATACATCACATGGCATCTTATACAAAAATATAGGATGGAGAAAACTACATACATCATGACACCGGTCCCCATATAAGTCTATGGGAACCAGAATCTGGTGATTAAAAATGGTGGTAGAAGGGATAGGAGCAGGCGCGCTGTACTTACTGAGGCTCCATCGCTGCTGTACACTGCTACCTGGTCACTCATTCACTTCCGGGGCCTCTCATCGACCTTCATGCATATGCACTGCTTTCTCCACCCACCAATGTCTGTGATTAGTTGCAGATGTAGAAACTTGGCACTCAAGATCAATGTGATAGTGACATTGCCACATAGACAGCGGTAGACACCGCATCATACCCAGCTACGCTGCTTGCCACGTTACTATACTTTCTGAGGACCCTCTACATGCACACTGATGAAGATCTTTTGACCGAAATGTCTGAGCTTGTGTTGGTCCTACAAGTTCTTCACAGTAAAAAACACTATTCACATTGATCTTGAGTGCCAAGTTTCTACATCTACTTGAGATGGTTTTGGACCCTACTTGTGCACCAGCCCAGAAGTGCCATTTGTATCAACTCACTGTGATTGGTTACAGTCAGGCACGCCCCCACCTTGAGTGACAGCGTGTCTTCCAATCACAAAGCCGGTCTGCAGGTCTATCGTACAGTAAAAATAAATAAATAAAAAAATTGGCGTAGTGTCCCCCCATATGATGATACCAGCACAGATAAAGCTCATGGCTACAGGCTGCAGCCCTCAGCCCTGCGCTTATCTTGGCTGTGTATCAAAATAAGAAGAACCACATGCATAAATAATATAAAAAAAGGCGTGCAGTCCCATCCAATTTTATACCCATCTAAGATATAGCCGACAGTTGGGGGTTGGTATTCTCAGATTGGGGTGGCAGATGGTTATTAGGCCCCCAGTCTAAAATTAGAATCCTGCAGTCTCCCGGAATTGTCACATCCATTAGATGAGACAAGCCCGGAGCTTTACCAGGCTCTTCCTGATTGCCCTGCTGCAGTGGCAATCGGGGTAATGAGGAGTTAATAATAGCCCACAGCAGTCACTAAGCCCTAGATTAGTAATGGGAGGCATCTTTGACCCTCCCAATACTGATTGATAAGTTAAAGTAAATAAACATTCACATAAAAAAATTCTTTATTTGGAATAAATTACAAAAAACACCCCCTTTCACCACTTTATTAAGCCCCAAAACCCCCTTGCAGGTCTGATGTAATCCACATGAGGTCCCACGACGATTCAGGTCTGCTACATCTGAAATTACAGCTCATGATCATTGAACATGACCGCACACTGTAACTGCAGGCAGAGAATGAGCCGTGATCAATGGTGACATCACTCAGGTTAGTTGCGGTCACAGTAGAAAGGTTCCCACGATCCTCCACCTGTGACCACAGGGGACTTGACCTCAGGGTACTTCATTAAACTCAGTGACCTGACCATAGGGTAAAGCGTCGAATTTGTCGCATCTAATAGATGCTGCAATCCTGGGTGACTGCAGGCCGCTAGTCTTAGACTGGGGGGATCAATAACCATGGGCCTCCCCAGTCTGAGAATACCAGTCCCTAGCTGTCTGGCTTTTCTTGGCTGGGTATCAAAATTGAAGGGGGAAACCGTGCTTCATTTTTTAAAATCATGTATTTAAATAATTTTAAAAAAAAAAAAAAGCCGCATGTGGTTCCTCTTATTTTGATGCCCAGCCAAAATAAGTGCATGGCTGGGGGTGACAGGCTGAATCTGTATGCTTTTTATGTGCTGGGTATCATAATATGGGAAACCCTACTCCAATTGTTTGTTTTATTTATTAACTAGCTGTAGTATCCGGCGTCGCCTGAAGGAAGGAAAGGGAAAGGAATGAAGGAAAAGAGGATGGGAAGAATGAAGGAAGGGAAAGGGAACAAAGAAGAGGCGAGTGATCGAGGAAGTAAGGAAAGAAGGGAGGGAGGAAGAAAGGTTAAGAGAAAGGAAGTGTGAGGGGGAAGGAGGGAGGGAGGGTGGAAGGAAGAAAGGAGAAGGAAGGAAGGGGGTGATGGTGAGAAGGAGGGATGGAAAAAGGAAGGAGGGGAGAGGGAAGAAAGGAGAGGGGAGTGATCGAGGAAGTAAGGAAAGAAGGGATGTAGGAAAATAAGTTAAGAGAAATAACAGTGAGGGGTGGAAGAAAGGAGGGATGATGGAAAGGAGAGATCCAGGAAAAGGAAAGGAATGAAGGAAGGGCAGGAAAAGAATAAAGGAAGGGAGTGAGGGTGGGAAGGAGGGAGGGAAGATTAAAGGAAGGGAAAGGGAACAAAGGGGAGGGGAGTGATTCAGGAGTAAGAAAAGTTAAGAGAAAGTAAGTGTGAACGGAATGGAAGGAAAGAAAGGAAGGAAAGGGAAATGAATGACGGAAGGGAGTTAAGGTGGGAAGAAAGTAGGGAGGATGGAAGAAAGGGAAAGGGAATAAAGGAGAGGGAGTGATTGAGGAAGTAAGGAAAGAAGGGAGGGAGGAAGAAAGGTTAAGAGAAAGGAAGTGTGAAGGGAATGGAAGGAAAGAAAGGAGGAAGGAAAGGGAAAGGAATGAAGGAAGGGAGTTAAGGTGGGAAGAAGGTAGGGAAGATGGAAGAAAGGGAATAAAGGAGAGGGAGTGATTGAGGAAGTAAGGAAAGGAGGGAGGAAGAAAGGTTAAGAGAAAGGAAGTCTGAGAGGGAGGGAAAGAGGGAATAAAGAAGGATAGAAGTAAAGAAGAAAGGAAGTATTGTCAATACTGTATTGCTCTTTTTTATAATAAGTTTTTGATAATTTTTTGGGCTGTTATACAGTAAGATTCTGAATCAGGCTTTAATGAGAACTTTCTTCTTTTGAGTAAATGGAGATAAATTTGTGTCATCCATTTAATCACAAAAACCCCTGTATGATGTTGTCACATTGCCTGTGACACACAGGCTCGCTGAGCATAACTATCGCAATTACTGATGATGATAGCACAGCCTTCCATACTGCAAACGCACATTATTATGCAGAGATGGCACTGACTCCACATGTAATATTTTGGTACATCATAAGACTATGGAAGTAAAACATCCAATTGTGTTGGAGTGATGGGATGCAATAGTGGAAAGTTGTGTTTTTACTGGAGGTCTTTTTAAAGGGGTTGTCCAGTAAACACAAGTTATCATCTATACAGAGAACAGGTGATATACCTTATAGATATTTCTCCGCATCGATGGGCAGAATGAGGCACTTTTATCCCTATTAGATCACATGTGACTTTTTCCAGCTGCCGAATGGAGGGGCAGTTGGGGCTCCCAGTTGTCTGACCCTATAAGTTATTATTTATTCTATAGATAGATGATGACTTATCGTCCCTGGACAACTCCTTTGTATAACACTTTTTTTTCCGTTTTTTGGCTTTTGGCATTACTTTGTTGATTGCACCTCTGCTTGCAGAGATCTTCCTTATACACTAGTATAAACGCCAGCTCATTTTTCAGCCGGCACATAATGCTATTAAGTAAATGAGGTTGGTAAACAGATCATAAAGTAAGCTCATTATAACATGGCAGCTTGTGATGTTTCCTTTCTTCCAAACACGAGTATCAGCTCTGCTCCATGATCACCGCGTAAATGAGTGATATTCTTTAATGCCGGTCTTGATGATAGTTTCGTTTAGAACATCCTTTTTTTAATGACGGCTAATTGAACGTCTTTTAATATTGTTTTAGGCTGGTGCTTACGGCTGGCAGTAATTTAAGGTTCGACATAATCAAAGGTGTAACTGGAAGCAAAATCCCACCTTATTTGTAATCTTGGATGCCTCTTATAGGTCAGTAAGACATTTTGGCCATCGATCCACTTGGCTGGAGCATTTCAGAGCCCCGTTGACTTCATCAGAAGATTTTGCCTTATTCTAGCATTGTGTCACTTACTTGGCTGCTTGGTGCAGTTTTTAAAGAATCCTTGTTTTCTCTGCTTTAAAAGTAGCAGTGGTCAAAATGCTGAGCTGTGTAACCCCACCCACACCACTGATTGGCTGCTTCCTGAGTACAATTTCAGCAAGTAGCCAATCAGTGATGGAGGCGGGGTTATACAGATTAGCTGGACTGCTTGGCTGATTAAACACTGATTGTATTCAAACTACAGCATGTCTATATGACATTATCACATCGATTTTTTTTCCACCACACAGGCTCTCCAAAATTTGGAGTTTAACATAGTTTTTCCAGTTTTTATTTAAATATTTTACACCTTTTTGACTTTTACAGGCTTTTTGTTTTCCAGCAGATTCAACTTCTATGTGGTCTATTGTCATAAATCAGCTGAGAGGAGCCCATAAAAAGAGATCTAAAAGGGTTACAAACTCTCCATTAAGACCATCATTATGAACCTACTGACGGATCCTCAGTAGAGATCAGCAATCCTCATCGGCAAACATCGGAAAATGTTAAAATCGTACAATCTTTGGCCAGATCAAATCAGGATCGGACATCCGATCATTTATCACAAAAGATCTTGACAAGAATCGGTAAATGTTGCGATGGCAAAGACCATCTTCTCCCTGCCCATCACAGCCATGTAAAGTCTTGTGATGGCTGTGATTAGCCACTGCAAAAAAAAAAAGGAAGCAAAAGGGTAAAAGCAGGACATACTTACTGAGTCTCCCCATGGCTGCAGCGCTACTTGCAGGGCCGTGTGAATTATATCGGACCTGGGTCTTTTGGGGTTAAAAAATTGGTGAAAGAGAGTGTTTTTTGTATTTTATTTCAAAGGTTTTTTTTCGGTGTTTGTGTTTATATACTTTCACTTACAGATTAGTAATGGGGGGTCTCATAGACACCACCCATTACTAATCTAGGGCTTAGTGACAGCTGAGAGTTGACATTAATCCCTTATTACCCAGATTGCATCGCACCAGGGCAATCAGGATGAGTCGGGTAAAGTTCCGGGACTGTCGCATCTAATGAATGCAACAATCCTGAGCGGCTGCAGGCTGATATTTATAGACTGGTGGGCCCCAATGAGCATGGACCTCCCCAGCCTGAGAAACCAGCCTCCAGCTGTCGGGCTGGGTATCAAAATTGGGGTGAACCGATTTTTTTAAATTATATATTTAAATTTAAATATTTAAAAAAAAAAGTTGCCTAGGGTTCCTTTTATTTTGGTACACAGCCAAGATAAATGTGTGGCTGGAGACTGCAGCTTGTAGCCGTGGCTTTATCTGTGCTGGTATTAATACCCTATGAAATTTTTGTTTATTTATTTATTGATCCCCAGTGTAACGACACAGACAGCGTTTGTGACTGCAACCAATCACAGACGCTGTCTCAGAGGATGGGGGCGTGGTCCTACAGCAGCCAATCAAAGACACCATTGGAAGGAGAAAGCAGGAAATATATATGAAGGAAAAATAGCGGACTTGGTAAGTATGTACTGCTTTAACCCTTTGTTTTCTTACGTTTACAGCTCCCATTGCACCATTTTACAATACATCACTTTTGCCTCCAATTCAGTTTAATGGGTTTAGCTAGGATTGATGACTGGATTGGGTAGGAACGCCGATCCGATCTGCGATCTCAGGCAGAATCGGTGATCCTGAACCAATTCGATCCTTGGTAGGATCGCTCATCTCTAATCCTCAGGTATTTCATTTTCATCACCTAATAGTGCATTCACAGATGCTATGTAAATGCTTAATTGCAAAAATATATTTCTACCCAAAATGCCTTACGGGTGGACAACCTCATTAAGGGTACTACTGGTTCACCATGTGGAGGCCCAGCTGGTGGAGATAGTCTTGTTGGCAATGCTTCTTGAGAAGTGTATTGCTTTATTTCAAGGGAAGGGCTCAACTGCATTTTTGTTTTCCATGTAGCATCATTCCTTGAGAAATTTTTGTACAATTTGGTGGTCCAGAAGGAGAACCAGAACCTTGTGAGAAGGATCACCTGGCCAGCTAGACATCTCCTATTTTTCTACTGATGGGTCTCAGGATTGCTTAATGTCCCTAGATATGTTTCATTGCTTTTTATTGGGTCAGATATTGACTTCCAAGATATATACCTACAGGTGGCAGTAGAGAGTCAGTGGCAATCTTCCTTCTGGACGAGAGCTATTTTGCAGTCCTAGGCATGTGATGAATTTTGGTGGCTTATTAAATGGAGAATGCAACAATTTATGTCAAGTGGATTCCTACACAGTTTGACGTAGACTGGCCCCATACAAGTGTGATATATTCTGTCTCCGTACAGCGCGGAGGTTGTATGCAGCCATAACACATCCAAGTCTTTGTGTAGATTCTCT
Organism: Anomaloglossus baeobatrachus; assembly: GCF_048569485.1. Lineage (NCBI taxonomy): Eukaryota > Metazoa > Chordata > Amphibia > Anura > Aromobatidae > Anomaloglossus > Anomaloglossus baeobatrachus. The sequence continues at coordinate 932,025,496 of NC_134353.1, read as the reverse complement.
ATTACCATTATTGGTCTTTGGAGACTCTAAACGACCATGTTCTATTATCCTTAAGACCCTTAGCTTGAATGTGCCTTGGCCATTAGTTCTGTAATTTCTGAAGACCATAAGCATCAGTGACCCATTGATATTAGTGGTCTATTGCTCACAGGCTCCGAATGTCAGATTTCTAATATACCAAAGACCTTAAATATCGAATTTTTTTTTATTTTTTTTTCACCACCATCAATATTTCATTGTGGTAATGATGACTCTCCCATGTTTGCACCCTTTAGACTTGAGTGTCCATGTTGAGAGCAATGTCTTTTTATGTTGTCATAGAGTGCCGAGTGTTAGTGCCGCAATTATTACAACTTCCGTAGAACAATGTAAAAGACCCAAAGTTTTATTGATCCGATATCAATGACGCAAACAGTCAGGAAACCTAAAGATCTAAAATGCCAAATCAGAAGGTCATGGTATTCCAAACATTTTAGAAGCCACCAATGTGTTGCATACGTTGGCCATTGCCTGGAAGCTCCCACCATACGTATTACAGTTATGAGAAGGTCTTCGGGAAAAAACAGATTGGCAATCTGAAATTGGACATATTGGATCCTTATCTCCCAAGACAATCATCTGTCGGGGCCCCTTACACACATTAGACTGTTGGTCAAACCCATTGCCATCATTGGCCAACATTACTGTCACATCCGGGGACAGAAGCTATACCGGCTGTATAGTACAATACAAAGGGAAGGGGAAAGGAAAGCCTTATCTCTAGCGAAAGAGGAAAGTGGTGACCCCTGACAACAAACTGAAGCTCACCCTCTCTAAACTCACCAACCCTATACAGGTTCCGCACCTATCGCCGAGCAGGAATACCTCACCCTAAGCAAACTCTAATCTGGGCCCTAAGTAAGGATGGATGGTATGAACTCTTCTTCAACACCACTATCACTAAAGGAAGACACAAGTAAATAATACAGGGGAAACAGAACTGCAAAGACCAGAGCCCTGGTAGATAGCAAAAGATAACAATTATCTGTGCTGCAGCAACCACAGAAATCTGGAGCAACAGAAGATGATCTTTCCAGAGCTCAGCAAGGAACAAACTGTAAACCACACCCAAATCCCCCCAGGGTGAGGTTTATAAAGGAAGTCAGAGGCTGAAATATGAGAGCAAAAAGGAAGTCAGAGGCTGGCAACAGAGAGGAAAAACTGACAGTTTCCAAGGGTCATAGAGTAAGCTGTTGTAGAAACAGGGAATTGTCAGATAACAACAGGTGCTGCCAATCGCTGGGAATTTCTAGTACTCACTGTCACTGGATTGTCAGCCAGCTGTGACACCGCCATGACAATTACTCTTATGTGTACGAGGGCCCTTAGTATGCCACATCATGGATCTAAATGTCCAAGACGTCTCATTCCAAAATCATTCGCTATATACAGTGTGTCCACCCATATCCTGTCCACCGCCATTAACTTGAGAACGACGGCAGCTATAGGCATAGAAGTGGTGTCTAGGTATAGTAAAGTAGCCATGCGCTACGCAATGAAACCACCTATAGCGCCACCTGGTAGAAAACAATGGAGTTAGCATTTTTATCTCAAAAACGGAATGAGAAAAAAAGGTAATTACAAAGTTGTAGGGCATCATCAGTTTGCAACCCCTGTTCATATTATAGTTACGCCCTTGCATAGTGCCTATAGTGAAACATTTGGCGAGTGTAGTAAGTGGCATAAACCTCTGTATGTAGCACCAGAAATGCTACTCCAGGAAAAGACTGGAGTAACACTTCTGGTGTAAAAATCGCCGGTAGGTTTGATGAATGCAATGGAGGACCTACCCATACTCCGCTCCAAGCATTTCAACCAAGCTGATCCAAAGTGGTGTAAAAACACCAAAAGTCACAAAACTTGCAAAGTAAAAAATTCCCAAATTTTCAACGGTTTTACTCTACTTTTGTGGAATAATAGCTTTGATGAATCCACCTCAATATCCACATTACTCCAATTTGGAAAATATAATATGGCGGCGCACATCATTTGCATAGTTCAATAGTTCAGAGGAAACATACCCGCGGTCTTGTTTTGATTGCTGGATTCTACGTATTGCTGTTTTTGGGTAATTTTAGCCCATTGTTTTGGAAAGTCAGTCGCGCATCGCTCGTTCCCATCTGATTGTGAGATTACAATGGCTTCAATCAGCCGGTGAGCAACAGCTAAAACTGATTTGGCTCCGAGATGATGGAAACATCTATATATTTTGAATTGATAAAACTATTGTATTCACTTTCTTAAAATACTTCAGTGTTATAAAGGAAGGAAAAAAAAGGGAAATTTACATTTTAATTACGATCAAAGACAAAAAAAGTGACACAGCATTATTCAGACCAGAACGAGTAACCGCGAAATGAGACATTTATCTGCGAAAAAGAAAATTAGAGGACGTCTTGTATCTGTCGGCTATATTGAGAAAACTTTTATTCTTTCTTGTTCACAACAAAAATTCTGAATTATTTCTGTACCCCACGGAGCTGGTCTGAATCCTTTATATAAATCAGTCAGTAGATCTATACGCCTTTAACCAGGTCCTGTAAATTCCCTAAATGCTATATACCTGTAGATAATAGGTTCAATCTGCAGAATAACAGCATTATGAAGGTTTCCGGCACTGAAAGTGCAGCTACAGGGAGAAGATGAACTTTATTCCTCCCTGGAGCCACCGGCTGTCAGTCATAGAAGTATGGCTGGCGCAGCTACAGTCACCGCTCACGGCTGAAAGCCCACCCTGGCGTATTAACTGTTAGCCAGTGGCGTAACTAGAGTCTGATGGTGCAAAGTTGGGGCCTGTCCCCCCCCCCACTGCATGTTGGTCAGATGTATGGACTCTTGTAGCATTCTAAATCCTATAAAGACATACCGGTTGCCCCCACTCTCCCACTTCATTGTTTAGTAATATCCCCCATCCTGTACTAATGTCCCCATCCTGGTATATATGTCCCACATTCTGGTATGTATGTCCCTATCCTCATATATATGTGTCCATCCTCAAATATATGTCCCCCATCCTAATATATATGTCCCTCATTTTGATATATGTGTCCTCCATCCTGGTATATGTTTCCTATCCTGGTATATATCTTGCCATCCTAGGCCCCAACTTTGTATATATGTCCCCATCCTTGTATATATGTCCTCATTTTTGTATATATATCCCCATCCTTGGACACACTGTGTTATATATGTCCCTCATCCTGGTATATACAGTATGTCCCTCATCCTGATATCTTTGTCCTCCATCCTGGTATATGTTTCCTATCCTGGTATATATTTCGCCATCCTAGGCCCCATCCTTGTATATATGTCCCCATCCTTGTATATATGTCCTCATCTTTGTATATATGTCCCCATCCTGGGACCCACTGTGGTAAATATGTCCCTCATCCTGGTATATACAGTATTTCCCTCGTCCTGATATATATGTCCTCCATCCTAGGCCCATCTTTGTAAATATGTCCTCATCTTGGGCCCATCCTGGTATATGTGGTCCCTATCCTGGTATATGTGGTCCCCATCCTGGGCCCATCCTGCTATACAAGTGTTCCACTCCCGTGCCAGCAGCCGCGCTGCTCGGATTCGAATCCGCAGTGGCTCAAGGGGTCTCCGGACCCGGGGGCCGTGCGGCCACTCAAATAAAGAGGGAGTGTAATATGTACAGGGGGTTGTTGTACATATTTCGTGACGCCACTGACAGTGTGTGGTAAGATGGAGTACCACTGCTGCTGTCGGGGATCACCCGGGGGCAATGGAGTGGCAGCTGGGTGTTAACCCCTTCGTGGGTAGGGGTAAATGCCCTGGGGCTTAGTGTCCAGATCACATGAGGTGATGACTGTTGGTGGTGATGCGCTGGGCCGGACCGGGGGATGCTGGTGTACTCATGATTGAATAAATTCACACGAGTCTGCTGGTAAACCAAGGTGTCAGTGGCCGGCTGCCACTTCAGGGTGTATTTGGTTCCCACACCCGGCTGGTGTACCAATGTCCCTTCCTCCGGCACTCTGTATTTTCCTTTTATTCTAGACGACCTCGTATGGAACGGGGAAGTCCACTCCCGGTCTGGTTTTGGTTGGGAGATGTGCCCGTGAAAACTGACCCGTGGGATCTCAGTGGGTTGTTGCGGATACCCTATCCCCCCCGGTGGGCTGCCATTTTGCTCTATCTGGGCTAACACTTTGGAACAACGTCTGGAACCTTGCTCTTGGCCTGATTAATTAGACAAGGGGCTTGCAACCGTCTTCTAACTAGGGTCCAGGTACCCCGCCTGTGCACGGTCTCCGGACTGGATCTCCGCTGTCGGTACTGGCGGGCTTCAACCCTGTCTCAGTCCACTTTGGATTTCCCATGACCGGACTCCCGTCGCCTTTGGACATGGTCCACTGCTTGCCACCTAGCCAGTAGACCAGGGCCACTACCCTGGCTACTCTTCACTAGGCTCAGCCTTGACCTCCACTCTCTCCTGAACTTGAGACAAACTTAAACTCCAACTTAAACTGACTGGTTTCCTCCCCCGGATCCTCAAGACCCCTAGGTGGGCGTTCCCAATCCGCCTGGTCCCGCCCACTGGTGTGTCCTTCCTACCCTGAGGGGGGTGGCTAGGATTTTGTGGCTGATGGGACCCGGTGTAGGATGGTGTTATGTGAGGGTGTATGTTCTTCTGTGACCACCTGGCGGCGCCAGGGCGTCACACAAGTCCTTCTCTTGAGCCCATCTTAGTATATATGTCCCCCATCCTGGTATATTTGTCCTTATCCTGGGCCCCTTTCCTGATATATGCAGTCCCTGTTCTATCTGTAATGCATAAAAAAAACAAAAAACAAAAAAACCCCAAACCATTCTATTTACCTTCCTTTACAGCTAGTGCATGATGGCCAGCGCCTCACATCAGCATGTGCACATGATGAGTTGCGGTCGGCACCAATAATCTCTTATATACGGCATTCTAGAATACTGTACAGTATATAAGAGCCCAGGCCCCTCTGTAGAACGTAAAAAACACCTTTTATTATACTCATCTAGTGGCGGTCCGGTCTATTGGGTGCCGCTGCTTTCGGTCCAGCGCCTCCTCTAACTTGTGTGATCGCCGTCCTCCTGCCCAGCCCTGTATGCGTGATGCATCCTACGTCATTCACACAGAGCCCTCCATTTGGCTCCTGCGCAGGTGCGCTTCTCTCTGCCCGGCTGGAGGCAGAACAAAGTATTGTAGTGCGCTTCGGCGGGCGGTCTTTGACCTTTTCTCGCGTCTGCGCATTACAGTACTTTGCTCTACCCTCAGCCGGCCAGTTGAAAGTGCGTCTGCGCAGGAGCGCAATGGCGAACTCTGTGAGGATGACGTAGGCTGCGTCATCCACACGGGGCTGGGCAGGAGGATGGCGATGGCACAAGATGGAGGAGGCACAGGATTGGAGAGCAGCAACGCCCATCAGACCGGATCGTCAACCTAGATGAGTATAATAAAGGTGTTTTTTTTACATTCTACAGCGCGGCCTGGGCTCTTATATACAGTATTCTGGAATGCCGTATATAAGAGCCCACTGGTGGTGGTCGCAGCTCATAAGGGAAAAACCCAGTGAATGTTTCCCTTTAAAAAAAGCCCACCTGGTACTCCATCGTTGGATGCAAGGACGCATGCGGTCATCCAGATAGTCGGTGCAGAATTTATTTTATTTTTAGACCAGGCTTTAAGAAAAAAAGCTAACTTTTTCATCTTCTAACTGTTTTTAAAAAACCCCAATAACAAAATGTGTCTACTGATTCCTCATCACAACCGGTATGATTATCATATGAAATATACATGTTCCTACAGTTCCTTCCATGGATGATCCCATTGGGACTATAGATTTCCATAATCAGTCATCCCTAACGGTGTCATCTCGGTTGCGCCCCCGTCATATTTACATGGACATTTCCAATAAGGCGATCACATTTGTGTCCTTATAAATTTAATAACTCTTTTCCAATGGGAAATTGAAAACTTTAATATTGATTTTTTTTATTTTTTTATAAGGGATTATTTTGTAGATGGCATCCAAAGAAGACTCAGTCTCCTCCTTGGGTGAAGGAGACAACCTTTTGCTTCACGGTGAAATGTCTAGAGCCGGCAGCACCAACATTACCTCCTCCTCTTCAGGAATATATATATATATATATATATATATATATATATATATATATATATATATATATATATATTAATATATATATTAACTGTAGTAACCGGGCGTTGCCCGGGATAGTAACTGTTTCTGTCTCTCTCCCAGTCTCTGTCTGTGTGTCGCTGTCTGTCTGTTTCTTTCCTTGTCTGTCTGTGTCTATGTCTCTGTCTGTCTGTTTCTATCTCTGTCTATCATTGTATCAGTTTATCTGTCTCTATCTCTGTATCTCTGTGTCTGTGTCTGTCTCTCTCTATCTCTGTGTCTGTCTCTTGCCCAGGTCTGTCTCTTGCCCAGGTCTGTCTCTTGCCCAGTTCTATCTCTTGCCCAGGTCTGTCTCTTGCCCAGTTCTGTCTCTTGCCCAGGTCTGTCTCTTGCCCAGTTCTATCTCTTGCCCAGGTCTGTCTCTTGCCCAGTTCTATCTCTTGCCCAGGTCTGTCTCTTGCCCAGGTCTGTCTCTTGCCCAGGTCTGTCTCTTGCCCAGGTCTGTTTCCCAGTCTCTTTTCCTGTTTATTTCCCTGTCTGTCTTTTTCTATCTCTTTGTCTGTGTCTTTTCCTGTCTGTCTCTTTCCCTGTCTGCCTGTCTCTGTCTCTTTCCTTGTCTGTCTCTATTTCTCTGTCTCTTTTTCCATCTTTCTCTATCAAGGTCTGTCTCTTTCCCCATCTATCTTTGTCTATCTCTCTGGCTGTCACCTCTTACCCTGTCTGCCTGTCTCTGTCCCTGTCTGTCTATCTCTTTCCAGGTCTGTTTCTTTCCAGGTCTGTTTCTTTCCAGGTCTGTCTCTTTCCCCGTCTGTCTCTTTCCCAGTCTGTCTCTTTCCAGGTCTGTCTCTTTCCAGGTCTGTCTCTTTCCCCGTCTGTCTCTTTCCCCATCTGTCTCTGTCTGTCTCTTTCACTATCTGTCTCTGTCTGTCTCTTTCACTATCTGTCTCTGTCTGTCTGTCTCTATCTCTCTGTCGCTTTCCCTGTCTTTCTCTGTCTATCTTTCTCTTTGTCTGTCTCTCTCTATCCGTCTCCCCACCGACATCTTATTACCTCACACATAAGCTCCATTTACTTTAATGGTGGCATGTTTTTTGGAGAGTAACTGTAAAGCGCAGGGTTAAATTTTTCTGTCAAAACATAGTCTACGACGTTCCCTGAGTCACATGAGGCATCTGTGCAAAATTTCGTGATTGTAAATGCGACAGTGCGGATTCCTTTAGCGGACACACACACATACACACACACATACATACACACATACATACACACACACACACACATACATACATTCATACACACACACACACACATACATACACACATACATACATACACTGAGTTTTATATATTAGATTGAAATGAGAAATTTTCTCCAAATTTTTGGCTTTTTTGAACATTTTCTCTGGTGGTAATCACTAACTATATTGACCGTGGGATTTTCAGGTCCGGATAATCCAAGATCAATTTATGGACGGAATTTTTTCGAAGCTCGGAGATTTGGTTTTGTGAGCAGATGACAAATCCAGAATAATTTTTCCCATTATGAATGCAGTGAAGCTCCGCTGTTCCTCGCCATTATCATAACATAATGCGGGGTGTATATTAATATATTCAACACAAGCAACATTTCCAATGTGTTTTCTCTGCTGATTCAATCCATTTTCCATTAAATTTGGCTTTAGTGTGATAGTGTTTAAATCCCCAGGCATGACTTGTAAGACAAAGGAAGTGATGTGGAATGAATTGATACACTGTAACATATTATAAAATACATATACAAGGGAAAATAAGGATGTTTTTGTTTTGCCGTTTTTCACAAACTTAATTATAAGGATTAAATTCTTGTTTTTATTACCTGTAGCAAAAGAGGAAGAATTTGTAACAGCAATTGTTGGCTATATGCAGCTTCTTTTCTTTTCTTTTAATGAAGGTAGTTACCATTCTGGAACCTTTGTTCTTATTTGTTTTTAGTTATTTTTAAAATGCAGAATTAAAAGAAATCTATCAGGCTATTATTCCTTTCCAGCTGCTACAACGATGCCTCCACCCTGTGCCAGCCATTGCACTGGTTACCCATCTGCTACAAAATACAATATAAACTTAATGTTCTCACCCACAAAGATCTCCACAGTTCCAGTTTACTTATAAATTGGAAGCCTGCTGTCACAGGGTGTGATGGGATCACCCAAGCATCCAAGTTATTCTGGAGGGCAGATCATACAGGTTGTAGATAGGGAGGAAAGTACAGGATCTTTTAAACATTGTAAATTATTATTAGTTAAGTTATTTCAAGGTTTAAGCTATCCTGATACATGAGAGCTAGTGAAGTAAGCACACACAGACACATGACATTCTGCATATACTACAGGGATCCCTCCATTCGAGAAAAGTCTGATGCTGGAAGGAGGTTACGAATTACGTTTACGCCATTTTGTAAATGAATGAATCTGCAAATATCCTCTTTGTCATGACCCTGGCTGTCACTGTTTCCTGGAGCGTAGCCGGGGGGAGTGGCCGGGGGGAGCCCCCCCCACTCTGTGTCTCGTTCCCGGGATCACGGTGCTTTTATCTTCTGGGCATGTACGTTTATGCGGTGCCAGTTATAATTCTGCTCTACAGTGTGCCGCTGGTCCCTGTAAGTTCTGATCCTGCCTCCCGTCCTGACTACATTCATCTTCCCTGCGTCACGTCCTGACTGTGTCCGCTCCCCCCGCCTCCTTTACTGACTGTGTACGTTCTCCCTGCCTCCCGTCCTGACTTTCCGTCCCCTCTGCTTTCCAGCCTGACCACCTCCGCTCTTCTCTGACTCCCATCCTCTTTCCCTGGTTGTT
>NC_134353.1:932008986-932011486 GCF_048569485.1 Anomaloglossus baeobatrachus | reverse complement strand
GGACCAGTCGTCATGATGGGCGTTGACGTAGTGACGTAAGAAAGAGGTCAAGATTTGATTGACCCTCTCTACCTGGCCATTAGACTGAGGATGGTATGCAGATGAAAAGTCCAGAGTCACTCCCAGATGGTTACAGAGAGCCCTCCAGAAGCGGGAAGTGAACTGAGTTCCTCTGTCTGATACGATGTGTAATGGAAAGCCATGCAAGCGGAAGATGTGTTGTATATAGGCGTCCGCGAGTTCCTGAGCAGAGGGCAGTCCAGCCATAGGGACGAAATGGGCCATTTTAGAGAACCGATCCACCACGACCCATATGACTGTGTGTCCGGATGACAATGGCAAGTCCGTAATAAAGTCCATAGCTATGTGTTGCCACGGAACTGAGGGTATCGGTAGAGGCAGAAGACGGCCATAGGGCAGGTGTTTGGGCGTCTTGTTCCTGGCACAAGAGGAGCAGGCAGAGACAAAGGCGGCGACGTCAGTGCGAAGGGATGGCCACCAGTAATGGCGTACAATCGCACCCCATGTTCTCTTCTGGCCTGCATGGCCGGCTGTTTTTGAGGCATGACCCCAGTGTAACACTTTTAGCCTGTCGGTCTCCGAGACATAGGTCTTCCCGGGTGGTATTTGGGCCAGAGTGACGGGAGCCACCGGAACAATCTTGCTAGGAGGGATGATAGGTTGGGTAGTCTCTTCCTCCTGCTCCATGGGCATGAGGGACCTAGACAAGGCATCGGCGCGTACATTCTTGTCCGCGGGTCGGAAGTGGAGCTGGAAGTCAAACCTGGCAAAGAATAAGGACCACCTGGCTTGCCGTGGGTTCAGTCGCTGAGCGGACCGCAGGTATTCCAGGTTCTTGTGGTCCGTGTAGATGGTCACGGGGTACACTGCTCCTTCCAGGAGGTAACGCCACTCCTCCAGAGCTAGTTTGACCGCCAATAATTCTCGGTCACCGATGGTGTAATTCCGTTCAGGTGCTGAGAAGCTCTTAGAAAAGAAACCGCAAGTCACCATCTTCCCGGAGGAGGATTTTTGCATGAGCACTGCTCCGGCTCCTGAGGAGGAGGCATCCACCTCCAAGGTGAACTGGCGGTTTAACTCCGGTCGGTGGAGTACAGGAGAGGAGGCGAAAGCTCGCTTCAAAGAGCAAAACGCGGCGTCGGCCGCAGGTGACCAGTCCTTTGGTTTAGCCTCCTTTTTGGTCAAAGCGGAGAGAGGAGCAGTCAGGGCGGAGAAGTGCGGGATAAACTGGCGGTAGTAGTTGGCGAATCCCAGGAACCGTTGGATTGCCTTCAGTCCAGAAGGAGGAGGCCAGTTGAGTATGGAGGAGACCTTCTTTGGATCCATCTGCAACCCAGTACCCGAGATGATGTATCCCAGGAAAGGAAGAGAAGACTGCTCAAAGACGCACTTCTCATATTTGGCGTAGAGACGATTCTCTCTCAGTCTTTGTAGAACCAGCTTTACGTTCTCTCTGTGGGTCTGGAGGTCCGGAGAGAAGACAAGGATGTCATCCAGATAAACTACTACACAGAGGTAGAGGAGGTCCCGGAAAATGTCGTTCACCAGTTCTTGGAATACGGCAGGAGCGTTACACAGACCGAAGGGCATCACGCAGTATTCGTAGTGCCCGTCGCGAGTATTAAATGCGGTCTTCCATTCGTCCCCAGAGCGGATACGAACTAGGTTGTAGGCACCCCGAAGATCCAGTTTGGTGAACACACGGGCTCCTCTGAGCCGGTCGAACAATTCGGGGATGAGCGGTAGGGGGTACTTGTTTTTTATGGTGATCTGATTCAAGCCCCGGTAGTCAATGCATGGGCGAAGGTCACCCTCTCTCTTCTTAACGAAGAAGAAGCCTGCTCCCGCAGGAGAGGAGGATCTCCGGATGAATCCCTTTGCCAGGCTTTCCGTGATGTATGTGGACATGGCCCTGGTTTCAGCTGGAGACAACGGATATATCCGTCCTCGAGGTGGTGTTGTTCCTGGGAGCAGGTCGATGGCGCAATCGTAGGGACGGTGTGGCGGAAGTACCTCAGACTCCTTCTTGTCAAAAACGTCCGCGAAGGACCAATAGGCCGAGGGCAGTTCCGGTAGGTTCTCTGGAGCCGGGGGACGTCGGATTGGTTGTAGGGACTTTAGACATCTCTCATGACAGGCAGAGCCCCAACGAGTGATTTCGCCAGTACCCCAGCTGACTGATGGTTCGTGTGTCCGCAACCAAGGAAGTCCCAGCAGGATTTGATGGGACGTGTGTGGAAGGACGTAGAGAGCGATGTTCTCGGTGTGCAGAGCACCTATACGCAATTCCACCGGCTTGGTGATCCAGGAGATGGTATCAGAGAGGGGTCTCCCATCCACCGAGGCAATCACTAGGGGCTTATCGAGTGGAGTAACAGGCAGCTGGTACTTGTCCACCGTGGCCTGCTGGATAAAATTGCCTGCTGCTCCGGAGTCGAGGTATGCCTCAGCCGTGAAGCGCGTCTCTCCTGTTGACACT
>NC_134353.1:931946486-932003986 GCF_048569485.1 Anomaloglossus baeobatrachus | reverse complement strand
TATCTATCTATCTATCTATCTATCTATCTATCTATCTATCTATCTATCTATCTATCCCTCTATCTATCTATCTATCCCTCTATCTATCTATCCCTCTATCTATCCCTCTATCTATCTATCTATCTATCCCTCTATCTATCTATCTATCTATCTATCCCTCTATCTATCTATCTTTTTACCATGTTTCTACCCTGAAATAGGCCCTGCCCCGAAAATAATCCCTAACAGGAATTTTTGACCTTTTCACGGTAAGGCTTAAATATAAGCCCTACCCCAAAAATAAGCTCTAGTTGCAGTTCAATAATGAAGAGTCTATGCAGGTAAAAAAGTTAAAGAATACAGCATGACACTTCAGTATAGACACCCCAAAAGAGAGAAGACCCCACAAATATACTCACTAGACCCAGACCGGGACTCTGTGGAACACACACACACATCCGGTGATACCATACTGCTTCAGGGACCCAGGATACTGTGGAACACATCAAAGACCTGCAGTGGAATTCATGGATGTGTTTCACCACAGGTCCTCGATGTATTCCACCGCAGTTCTTCAATGCATTCCATCACAGTTCCTTGATGCGTTCCATCGCAGGTCCTTGTTGCTTTCCACCTCAGGTCCTTGATGCGTTCCACCACAGTTCAACTCTCCGGCCCCTCCGCTCCTCATTGTCACCCATCCATTCCATTCAACTCTCCGCCCCCTGCGCTCCTCACATCACCCATCCATTCCATTTAACCCTCTGGCCCCTCCGCTTTTCACATCTCCCATCCATTCCATTCAATTCTGTGGCCTCTCCGCCCCTCACCATCACCACTTTATTCCGTTTAACTCTCCACCCCCTCCGCTCCTCACCATTACCCCTCAATTTCAGTCAACTCTCCGGCCCCTCCGTTCCTCCCTTGTCACCCATCCATTCCACTCAACTCTCCGCCCCCTTTGCTCCTCACCGTCGCACATCCATTCCATTCAACCCTCCAACCCTTCCGCACCTCACCATCACCCCTTTATTCCGTTTAACTCTCCGCCCCCTCCGCTCCTCACCGTTACGCCTCAATTTAGCTCAACTCTGCGGCCCATCCACTCCTCACTTGTCACCCATCCATTCCATTCAACTCTCCACCCCCTGTGCTCCTCACCATCACCAATCCGTTCCGTTCAACCCTCCCTCCTCTCTGCTCCTCACCATCACCCATCCATTCCGTTCAACCCTCCGGCCTCTCCGCCCCTCACCATCACCCCTCCATTCCGTTCAACCCTCCGGCCCCTCCGCTCCTCACCATCACCTCTCCATTCCGTTCAACTCTCCGGCCCATCCGCTCCTCCCTTGCCACCCATCCATTCCATTCAACTCTCCGCCCCCTGCGCTCCTCACCATCACCCGTCCGTTCCGTTCAACCCTCCCTCCCCTCCGCTCCTCACATCACCCATCCATTCCGTTCAACCCTCCAGCCCCTCCGCACCTCACCATCACCCCTTTATTCCGTTTAACTCTCCGCCCCCTCCGCTCCTCACCGTTACGCCTCAATTTCGCTCAACTCTCCGGCCCATCCACTCCTCACTTGTCACCCATCCATTCCATTCAACTCTCCGCCCCCTGTGCTCCTCACCATTACCAATCCGTTCCGTTCAGCCCTCCCTCCTCTCTGCTCCTCACCATCACCCATCCATTCCGTTCAACCCTCCAGCCCCTCCGCCCCTCACCATCACCTCTCCATTCCGTTCAACTCTCCGGCCCATCCGCTCCTCCCTTGCCACCAATCCGTTCCGTTCAACCCTCCCTCCTCTCTGCTCCTCACCATCACCCATCCATTCTGTTCAACCCTCCGGCCTCTCAACCCCTCACCATCACCCTTCTATTCCGTTCAACTCTCTGGCCCCTCCTCACCTCACCATCACCCTTCTATTCTGTTCATGAGCATCTTCTCATCACCAACGCTCACACTGAAATCTACAGTGTTCGGTGCACATGTGGGAAGGGTCACGACGTGCGCTGTGACGTTACTCGCCCATGCACAGAACCATTCAGGCCTCCTCAGATTTTCGGAAGGAATTTCAGTATGAGCAGCGGCGCTCAGAATTTGTGAACGAGTGACGGTGAAGAGCGGAGGCGCTGAGGAGGTGAGAATAACGATTTTTTTATTTTGTAACATTTTCATGGCAGTTTGTGGTTTGGAAAAATGGCGGCCAGTGGCATCTATTTTGCCAAAAACACAAGGAAGAGAATTGTAACAAAAAAAAAATCATCAATTTTGCGCATTTGAGGAGAAATCAAATGCACTCGATTAAATTTGTTCATCTCTAATTGCATCCTTAAACATAAATAAATTAGAAGAGTTAGTAAACCCCACAAAGTGTCTATTAAGGATAAGAAAAACTTACACATCTGTTTCAGAAATAGTATTACTGAGCTGCAATACCAGTCACAGCCTGCGGCCCTGGGGGGTGCTGTTTTGGGAAGAAAGTAGTCATGTTTTCTCATCCTGTGAGATTGAGCGTTTCCATCTAACACTAGTATCTATCGGACATATCGCGAATATATTGGAACGCTCCATGCTCTTCTAATCCACCATGGATCTGTGTCTCTTCCGCACGTTGGGTTTTTTTCACTCCAAATTCTGAGTTCACGTCATAAACTTTCCATCAAAGTCTCCTTATCTGCGCGATTTCTGTTCTTATCACTGATACGCGACATTCAGGAGAGTCAGCTCTTCGAGATGCACTTGATGTTTTTGGACCTTGGGGAATTCGTAGATGTAATCTAGATAATTAGAACAGAAGGACGTCCAGCGTGGAAGGAACAGTAATTGGAAAAAAGTTTAGAAATAACTTCATTTAACTCCCGGACCCTCATGCCATTTCAAGGGTCATTGGAGTTGATGGGGTGCAAAGCTGAAACTTTTTGGAATTGCAAAACTTTTTGGATTTACTGGCTTTAGCAATTTTGCCTTGATCTTTGGCATGTAGTGGAGGTGCAGGGAGCCTGGGGCTCTAAGCTTTCTTCTGGGAGATGCAAGAGACAAAATCAGTGATGGCCATGGGTGCACAGAAAAATGCACTTCACAATGACTGGAGATCTATCACCCAAATCAAACATTGCTGTTGCAAAATAACACATCCCTCCGGCATGCTGCTGGCTAACAGGGCATGCTGGGAATTGTAGTTTCTTGAAAGCTAGTAAAACTTTCTTTCTTTCCTGTAAAAATGCATTACAAAGTAGCGGCTATCTCGTAGAAAACGCAAAAGCAATAGGCATAGCGGGCGCTCATGAGAATCGAAGAGTCGGTAGAGATAGCCAGACAACCGCACAAACTATATTTCGGCTGACAGCTATGTGTTGTGTATGGGGCCCCTTGTAGGTTGTGGCTCTCTTGTAGATAATGCAGGAGTACCGGGCATAGTGGGCACTGCTGAGCATGGAGGAGTCTGTAGAGATAGCTGGACAGTCGGATAAACCATTTTTCGGCTGACAGCTATGTGTTGTGTATGGGGACCCTTGTAGGTAGTAGCTCTCTCTTAGAAAACCCAGGAGCACCAGGCATATTGGGCACTACTGAGAATGCAGTAGACGGTAGAGATAGCCGGACAGCCAGATAAACTATCTTTCGGTTGACAATTATGTGTATGGGGCCCCTTGCACGTAGTGGCTCTCTCTTAGAAAACGCAGGAGCACCGGGTATAGCGGGCACTCCTGGGCATGGAGGAGTTGGTAGAGATAGCCAGACAGTCACATAAACCAATTTTCATCTGACAGCTATGTGTTTTGTATGAGGCCCCTTGAAGGTAGTGGCTCTCTCATAGAAAATGCAGGAGCACTGGGCATAGTGGGCACTTCTGTGACTAGAGGAGTCAGTGGAGATAGCTGGACGGTCAGGCAAACCATTTTTTGACTTACAGCTATGTGTTTTGTATCGGGTCCCTTGTAGGTAGTGTCTCTCTCGTAGAAAACGCAGGAGCAGTGGGCATAGCTGGCACTCCTGAGAATGGAGGAGTTGAAAGAGATAGACAGCTGGGCAAACCATTTTTCATCTGACAGCTATGTCTTGGGTATGGGGCCCCTTGTAGGCAGTGGCTCTCTCGTAGAAAACGCAGGAGCAGTGGGCATAGTGGGCATTGCTGAGAATGGAGGAGTCGTGGAGATAGCCGGACAGTCATGCAAACCATTTTTCGTCTCACAGCTGTGTGTTTTGTATGAGGCCCCTTATAGGGAGTGGCTCTCTCGTAGAAAACGCAGGAGCAGAGGGCATAGTGGGCACTCCTGAGCATGGAGGAGTTGGTAGAGATAGCCGGACAATCACACAAACCATTTTTCGTCTGACAGCTATATGTTGTGTATGGGGCCCCTTGTAGGTATTGGCTCTCTTGTAGGAAATGCAAAAGCACCAGGCATAGCGGGCACTTCTGAGAATGGAGGAGTTGAGAGAGATATCCGTACAGTTGGGCAAACCATTTTTTGGCTAACAGCTATATGTTGTGTATGGGGCCCCTTGTAGGTATTGGCTCTCTTGTAGGAAATGCAAAAGCACCAGGCATAGCGGGCCCGTCTGAGAATGGAGGAGTTGAGAGAGATATCCGTACAGTTGGGCAAACCATTTTTTGGCTGACAGCTATGTGTTGTGTATGGGGCCCCTTCTATCGTGCCATTTTGGAATCGCATGGGTATGGACTCCAATACTGCGTCGTGTAAATGAACACACTACAATAAAAGGAGCAAAGCTAAATGACAGTGTAGATAAAACTACAAACACAATATACGTCAGAGCCGGCTGTTGGGTAAGTGACAATGACATGGATGTATGCACTCCTTGCTTTGAAGAAGAAGATAAAAAGGTTCTTGGCATTCTTGTACAAAAGATAAAAACCAGCAGCCAGTGGGAAGGGATTCAGGTCGGATAATGGCTTGAATACAAAAAGGTTTGGAAGAAGAAAAATGTGAACCCGAAAAGAAGAGTAAAATATCACAAGTGTAAATGAAAAGTCAAAGAAGATATCAAACGGGGCAGGGCTTATCTCTTGGAATAGTAAAAAAATTTGCAATGTCTACCGGCTCTATAAGACCCATAGGAGACACTTTTCGGTCTTTGTTTGTGCATTTACATAGTGTACAATCCAACAACCCAGAATGCAAAGGCTTAGCAAACGTGAGGGATTTGGAATAATTTCTGAGTGTTTTTGGGGTCCTCATGGGCGGTCTTTGGGGCAGTGCTTAATTATCCCTATTGTCTGTAAGTACGACCCTGATGAACGCCCCAAGGTTTACCAACAACTTGTCTATCCAATGCTAGTATGTTACATGGTGGATTCAGAGGTATCCTTCCATAGCTTTCCTCTAAGGCCCACTTTACACGCTGCGATATCGGTACCGATATCACTAGCGAGCGTACCCGCCCCCATCGTTTGTGCAATACAGGCAAATCGCTGCCCGTGGTGCACAAAATCGCGTGGACCCGTCACACTACTTACCTGCCTAGCGACGTCGCTGTGACCAGCAAACTGCCTCGTTTCTAAGGGGGGCGGTTCGTTCGGCGTCACAGCGACGTCACTAAGCGGCCAGCCAATCAAGGTGGAGGGGCGGAGATGAGCGTGACGTAACATCCCGCCCGCCTTCTTCCTTCTTCATTGCCGGTGGCCGCAGGTAAGGAGATGTTCCTCATTCCTGCGGGGTCACACGTAGCGATGTGTGCTGCCGCAGGAACGAGGAACAACATCGTAGAAGCAGCAGCAACGATAATTGGGAAGGGGGGAAAGATGTCACCGATGAGCGATTTTGAACGTTTTTGCAACGATTAAAAATCGCTCATAGGTGTCACACACAACGACATCGCTAAAGCGACCGGATGTGCGTCACAAATTCCGTGACCCCAACGAGATCGCTTTAGCGATATCGTAGCGTGTAAAGCCACCCTTAGCTTGACAAATCCTGAGAAAAGTGGTATTTCATGATCAGCTTTGAAAAATACATGATTTTGAGATACTCTGTTTGGAGATGTTTATGCCATATGTGTCTTCATGATTATAGTACAGTAAAATTGGCTATCTCTAACTCTGTCACGGCTCAACTGTTTGTTGATCAATTTCTTGGTTGGATCACAGCCTCTTCTGTGTTGGTGTAACTCCTGAAGGATCTTGTATTTCCTTCTGAAGCTGTACCTTCCTGTTACACTTCTATTCAGGTGTGTGCACTTACTCGATTGGTTTGCCCAATCACATTTTGGGAGGGGCAGTTTTTACTCACTACTCGCATGCCTCAGAGCTGGTTATATTTCTGGTTGGATGGTTGTCTGGAGTCCTCAGTTATCGTTTTCTTACTAAGACATTGCTATTCCACGCAGTTTTTTTATGTGAACCCCTTCCCAGTTATCTCCTATTTTATGTCATTTAGGTTTCGGAGGATTTTCACATATTCTATTATTCTTTTTGCTTTCTTGTATTCCATAACACCTGTATGATTGTGTTTGCAGGTTCCTGGTCCTGTGTGTCACCCTCTGCTTGTATGCACGTCATTTATGTTTATTGTTGTTTTATATACTTGGTTTATAGCTTCGGGTGCAGTTAAGGACACTCAGGGTCAGACGGCAACAAGTGGAGGCATTGTTACAGGGGGCTCTGGAAGCAAAAAGACAAAGGGCTCTGGAAGCAAAAACACAGAGGGCTCTGGAAGCAAAAAGACAGGGCGCTCTGGAAGCAAAAAGACAGGGGGCTCTGGAAGCAAAAAGACAGGGGTCTTTGGTACCAAAAATACAGGGGGCTCTGGAAGCAAAAAGACAGGGTATATAGAACCAACAAGACAGGGGGCTTCCGGAACCAGAAAGACAGGGGTATCTGGAACCAAAAAGAAAGAGGTCTTTGGAACGAAAAAGACAGAGGGCTCTGGAACCAAAAAGACAGGGGTCTCTGGAACCAAAAATACAGATAGGTCTGGTATCAAAAAGACAGAAGGCTGAAGAATCAAAAAGACAGAGGGTTGTGGAACCAAAAAGACAGGGAGCTATGGGACCAAAAAGACAGGGGCTCTGGAACAAAAAAGATAGGGGACTCTGGAACCAAACAGACAGGGGGTTCTAGAACCAAAAAGACATCAGGCTCTGGAACAAAAAAGACAGGGGGTTCTGGAACCAAAAAGACAGGGGGTTCTAGAACCAAAAAAGACAGGGGGTTCTAGAACAAAAAAGACAGGGGACTCTGGAACCAAAAAGACAGGGGGTTCTAGAACCAAAAAGACAGGGGGCTCTTGAACCAAAAAGACAGGGGGCTCTTGAACCAAAAAGACAGGGTGCTCTGAAACCAAAAAGACAGGGAATTCTAGAACCAAAAAGACAAGAGGCTTTGAGACCAAAAAATACAGGGATCTGGAACAAAAAAGACAGGGAGTTCTGGAACCAAAAAGGCCGGGTTTGGTAGCCCCCGTCTGGAAGTGAGTGAGGTGTACATGCTCCATTCATTGTCTATGCGGTTTATTTGGCTTTTTTTTAACAGTTCCAATGACAAAAAGTGGAGCGGAGATGGAGCATGTGTACAATTCAATGAGGGGCCTTCTGAGCTTTGTTCTTGCGGTTTTAGAGTCCCAATCTCTGGATTTGGGGGCTCAGTAGCTAGACCCCAGCAATCAACAATTATTCTCCAATCCAACATATAGAATGATTTGATTTTTGGGGAATAACCCTTTAATTGACTGCATCACTTACTTGCCTAGACAACCCCTTTAGTAGACAACAACATACCCCTAGATGCTGTCCAGATTTGCAGTTGTTGCCCTCCTGCACCTGAATTTTCCCTCAAAATGTAACCGCGGATAGAAAACTTTACCGTGGACTTTGCAACAAAAGTGATTTAATCTTGTCAAAAATGTGTCATATTTCCGGTGCGTTATTTATGCCATATTGGCGAGACGTGAGACAGCATATGTGCCGGTATTTACCGCCTCTTGGAATTGTTTTCTACATCACTCAGTTCGGAGAATAAATCTCTGGATACAAAACCCAGCGGCGCCGTATGGGGGTTTATATACCGCAGACATTAGAAAGTGCGTTGCCTTATAAATCTTTCATCTGCAAATAATTTATTTGCAAAATCCTAATCACTCTGCAGAAACTGGGACAAAAGAGGCATAAAACAGGCCGTCTCCGTCTCTCCGCTGCGCCGAGTAGATCTTGTAGGAGTTATTGTGGGATGCGCTGTAATCTCAGCTCTGGAGCCTTTAAATGTCACTTGGGTGTGTTTGTCTTCTAATAGGTCATGGCAGCCATTCTCCTGTAACTGGGAAGCGGGGCTGAATGGAGTCCCCGTCCTGGCTCCTTCCAGGGCACCTCGTTCTGTTCCTGCTGTCTGCCAGCTCTGATAACAATTTCTAACCTGTAAAGGTCACTGTGAATACCAGACGCTAACCTTTGGATGGAGCGCGAGGGGAGCAAATTATTTTCTTATTACGCGATGACTCGAGCTCACAAACACCAGGACTGATTGGGAGGATTCTCAGTCTGAAGAGAAGATTCTGCATCAGAAGCAGGATTTATAGATGGAGGCGAAAAAAACAAATACATAAAGTAGAAACATCCTGGAAAGAAAAATAGAAGTCTATCCATCCATCTATCTGTTGCGGACGGGGGCCCGGCCGCTGCAGGGGCTGTTCGGATCCGGGTTTGTTACTGTGGCTCGAGTGGTAGCCGGACCCGGGCTTGTACGGCCGTCCGTCCTCACAACCGTAGGAAGGGGGAATATTTACAGGGGAATAGTTTGTCAGTGACGCCACCCGTGGGTTGCGGTGATGGTTGGTGACACCGCCGCTGCCTGGTGATGGGACTCCCGGGGCTGATGGAGCTGGGCAGCAAGGTGGAGTCCCCTCCACGGGTAGGGGAGGTGTAGTCCCGGGGCCCACGGTGTACGGGAGTGGTGGCTGCGGTGAGTGTCATGCCGGGTTGGACCGGGGATGGATGCTGTACTCACAGTTCCAAAGAATTACACACAGAGTCCAGTGGTAAACCAAATTGCCAGTGACCGGTTGCCTCCGGCGGGAGCACTCGTGTCCCACACCCGGGTGTAGCAAACAGGGGTCCTTTCCTCCTGCACTCAGTGTTTGTGTCTTCAATGGGACGACTCCACTTGAAACGGGGAAGTCCACTCCCGGTACTTTGTATGTCGGGAGCTGTGGCCCGCGAAATCTGACCCTTGGGATCTCTGTGGGATCTGGCGGACACCCTATCCCCCCGTTTCGCTCTCTGGGCTTACTGTGGAACAAGGCTTGAAACCCTGTCACCGGCTGGTCAATTGACAAGGGGCTTGAAACCTTCCTCGCCCTAGGGTCCACGCACCCCGACTGTCCACAGCCTCCGGACCGGATTCCGCCGTCGGCACCGGCGAGCTACAACCCTGCCCCGGTCCACTTAAGGTCTGCCACGACTGGATCTCCGTCCCCTGTGGTCCTGCTTGCCGTCTGCCACCTAGTCCGATAGTCCAGGGGCCCCAACCCCTGCCTACGCTGGCACGTCACACTTCTCCACTTCAACTGTCTGACTCAGACTGTCTCCTCCACTCTATCTCTCTCTCCTCCTCTGCCACTTAACTCAATTGTTCCCTCCCAGGACACCTCAGAACCCCTAGGTGGGCGCTCCCCTCCGCCTGGTCCCGCTAACTAGTGTGTCCCTATTGTCATGGGGGGCGGCTAGGCTCTACTGGCTGGTGTTGTGCAGCTGGTTGTGGGTTTTGTGTTGGAGAGCCAAGGAGGATGGAGTCTTGTACCTGAGAGATTTGTACAACCTCTGTGACTACCTGGTTTTGCCAGGGCGTCACATATCTATTTATCTATCTATCTATCTATCTATCTATCTATCTATATATCTATCATCTATCTAACTTTCTATGTATCCTTCTATCTATCTTCCTATCATGTACAGTATACACATTAAAGCAATTATGACATTGTCACGGGCGGGGAGGGCGCTGCGCTCACCACGCCCGGGTCCGGCGCTGCTGCTGCCACTGCTGCTCGGTGGCTCAAGCGGTGGGCCGGATCCGGGGACTCGAGCGGCGCTCCTCGCCCGTGAGTGAAAGGGGGTAGTGTGGTTTGGGGGATTTGGTCCGTGACGCCACCCACAGTTTGTGGTGAGGTTGGGGCACCACCGCTGCTGTTGACGGGGATCCCGGGAGCGATGGCAGGGAGAAGCTGGGATGTTTCTCTCACCTCCGTGGGTAGGGGTTGGTGGTCCCGGGGCCCGGTGAGGTGACGGGGAGGCAGGGTCGGGTAAGGTGCAGGGTCGCTTGGACTGCGCAGCGCGGTGCCGGACGGCACAGTAGTACTCACTCAGCCACAAATGGATGCAAAGTCTCTGGTAAAACAAACGGCTGGATGGACGGGTCTCGCAGCCGGCTGCTGTGGTTTTTCCCAAACGGTTGGTGGTGACTGCCTTTCCCTGCACCTTTTGTGTATCTTCGGTCCCGATGGCTTCCCACCGGTAACCCACTCCCCAGCGTGTATATGGGCCAGAGGAGCCCTTTTGCCCGCAGGCTCTGGCCCTGGGAACTCTAGCTGTGGCGGTAGCTGTATTTCCCTTGTGCTGGTTGGATGGTTGCCTTCAATCGGGTCTTGGCTGTTTGGAAACCCCTGGGGTTCCGGTCACTAACAGATTTGACCTGTTTAACGGTGACTCCAAGCCTGGTCGGGGTCCGCAGGCCCTGCCGGTTTGTGCTGGCCTCACTTCGCTCCCCGGTTCGGTACCGGCGGGCCACCGCCCGTCCCCGGTCCTACGGTTCCGCGTCGATCTGCCTCTCCTGCAGACGGCCACCACCGTCTGCCAACCTTGCTCTCGGTGCCCGGGCCACGTACCCGGACACGGTCAGTCTGCTCCTCACTTGCCATTTACTCCTGCTCCTTCACTCTCCCTAACCACTCTGTTCTGACTTCCTTTCCCGCCTCCAGGACTGTGAACTCCTCAGTGGGTGGGGCCAACCGCCTGGCTCCACCCCACCTGGTGTGTACATCAGCCCCTGGAGGGAGGCAACAAGGATTTGTGTCTGACTGATGTGCCTATCTCGGGATGGGGGTGTTGTGCTGTAGTACCTGTGACGACCTGGCTAGTCCAGGGCGCCACAACATCACTGTGAAACAATCACATATTTTACTCCTCACACTTCCCTTTATCTCACACATAAATAAAAACAAAGAGAATCTGAAGCTGCATCCCCTTCCTCTCCCCACATCCCATTCTTTTCCAAATAGTATTTGAACATCTCTATTGTAATTTGGTTTATTTTACGGTCAGTAAACATTTAAAGAGAATCTGCACACTGTAAAACTTTAGAATAGTTAGCAAGGGATATATCTGTCGAAACTAAGTAGTTGCTCAACTCTTGTTTTATTTGTTTTGCCTAAAACTTCGGAGTGTGAACTTAAAACATGTCCATGAGTTCCTCCAGGTTATTTTGGCATAACTGTCTATTTTTTATGTATTTTCCTTTCTCTGACTTTGCTGGCTGCTTTTTGCGGATTTCTATCTTCCATTGTTTATTGTTCCGGCCGGATGTGGAGACGCGTTGGGTGCATCGGCCCATGACATTGCATGTGGATGAAAGGCCAATGTGGGTCTCTTCTCCCAGACAGAAATTGACCACTTACAGGTTTCTTGTGCTACAGATGGTGCATTAATTGAATGTGATGCCGCGTTGACCTCGCTGCTTTCTGAGTGGCTTTCCCTGGTGGCTTTAATCATTGAGTCTACTCCGCTGTGCATGAAGGTTATTTGGTAACTATACATCACGCTCCAGCGAGTCCGTAATGACAGCCGCTAACATTGCATCTTAGGAAATGGTATAGGAAGAAAAATGTGATCAACATCTACAAGACGCGGGAAGAGGGACCAACCTGAACCGCTGCTCGACAATAGTAATAACACCTCTGCGTTCTCTATATACTAATACACAAATCTGAAGACGGAATAAACCCGAAGGATAGGAAGCAAAAAAATGATGTTTCCCTCCATTATTGCTCATTATTACACATAATTTATCGACATCTATGGTTTGATTTCTTTGCCTATGTAGATTGGATGGGTTGTTACCGACATCTAGTAAAAAATAAATGTCAATAGCACCTGTAGAAATACACTACTCACAAAATGTTCGGTATATTTGTTTTTTGGGTTAAATTCATGGAAAATGCCAAAAGTTCACGCTACAGTGATATGTTATCATGACAGTCGGGTATTAAGTAGAAGCAGCAATGGAGCTTTTTTTTCATCTCAAACAATTTATTGAAACGAAGGTCAACAGTGGTGGGTAAACCCCTTCACCCACCAGAAAATGTCAGTGTCTCAATAACTCGTGTGTGGTCTTGAGCATTAATGACAGCTGACAATGACGCCTCCTGCAGGTCGTACGTGGAGTTATTGTCTGTGGAGGCCGGCATCCCACTCTGTGTGAATGGTGGACCTCAGGTCTTTGAGGTTCTGGGATACAGAGTTACGGCCTCTACACGGCGAGTCAGCTTAATCCATAGGTTTTCTATGGGATTCAGATCTGGAGAAAGTGCTGACTGATTCATTTGAGATCCCTCAGTCTCCAGCAGCCGTGCCCTAATGATGCGACCTCGATGAGCTGGAGCATTGTCCATCATGAAGATGAAACTAGGCTGGTGTTGGTCAGGCAGAGGCACAATGACTGTATTAATAATGTTATTCCAGTAGTTGGCGCAGTCACTGTACCATTCACACAGTGTTGGACCGTTCCGTAGTGACTAGACACACTGGCCCACACTGTAACACCACCACCAAAGGCTCATCTGGTGACTACAGTGGCTGATGCATAGACGTCTCTAACTTCATTAGCGGCCATCACTTCTGCTCAGTGTGAATTGACTTTCATCAGTGAACAACACTGAGGTCCACTGGTCCCTCATCCATAGTAGATGACGCCTGTGCCTGATAGTGGGGTCAGGAACCCTTGTAGGTCGTCTAGTACACAGATCACGCTCATGTAAATGATTTTGAATGGCCTGACGTAACACTTGGAGCCTCTCACCTCTGAAATGTTCCCATAGTTGAGTGACATTCATCATCTTATTCCAAAGAGCATTGTTCACAATGAAATGGTCATCAGTGTGGGATTTGACCAAAAGATGTCCACTTCTCTGCCTTTCTGTGACTTTTCCCATCTCTCCATATCTCTTTACTACCTGATGGTGAAACTCTGTGACACTCTAAGCTTAGTGGCCACTTCCACCTGAGAACATGCTGCTGAAAGCCTTGAAATGGCACGGTGCTGCTGATCAATTGTTAGGTGTCGTCTTGGACTGTATAATACCAATTCTAATTGGACCCTGAAATGTATTGGGCGATTCATGGATCAAACACCTGTTGTGAATTTTTGCTGTTAAAGATCCTTGTTAGAGAACAACAAATTGTGCAAAAAGTCCTGAAACATTGAACTTTTCAATGCAAATGTCCCACTGTGCAGAGAATGTCGCATTAAGTTCACCTGAAAAGGTTACAGCAAATTTTAGGACCATCCTGAAATTTTATTCAAAAGCCAAATATCCCGAAAGTTTTGTGAGTATGTCACAAAATTCTCTACAGCTTTGCACGTGAGATGACCTTCATTTTATAGACAATCATCTTGGCTATCTCATACATAAATCTGACTTGTAACTATTTAGCATATGATTAGTTATGCAGATTCTTGTTAGGTCACTGCATTGTTACTGTTTTGCTCCTAAAACATCTGAAATTAGTTTTTTATTATTTTGTTAGTATTTTGTAAAACCACCTTTGGCTTTCAGCACTGCCTGCATCCTTCTGGGCATGCTTTCAAGCAGGTCTCTACCGAAATCACATCCCGGTCTCTTCTACAAATTCCCAATGTTGGTGTATACTGGTCGGCTCACTTGGGGATGTATACAGCATTTCTTCAACTATATCTACAAGTGTTGGATTGGGTTGAGGTCTGGGGACTGTGGGATCAACCCAGCTCCTCTACTTTATTGTCATTGAACCATTTCTTTGCAATCTCACCGTATGCTTTGGGTCATTGCCCTGCTGGAACACTACGGTGGGCTTTGCACATTGCGACATCGCAAGCCGATGCTGCGATGTCGCACGCGATAGTCCCCGCCCCTGTCGCAGCAGCGATATCTTGTGATAGCTGCCGTAGCGAACATTATCGCTACGGCAGCTTCACATGCACTCACCTGGCGTGCGACGTCGCTCTGGCCGGCGTCCCGCCTCCTTCCTAAGAGGGCGGGTCGTACAATGTCAGAGCGACGTCACACGGTAGGCGGCCAATAGAAGCGGAGGGGCGGAGATGAGCAGGATGTAAACATCCCGCCCACCTTCTTCCTGCCACATAGCCGCCGGCGGCAGGTAAGGTGATGCTCCTCGCTCCAGCGGCTTCACACACTGCGATGTGTGCTGCCGGAGGAACGAGGAACTACATCGTACCTGTCGCAGCACCGGCATTATGGAAATGTCGGAGAATACACCGATGTTACGATAACGACGCTTTTGCGCTCGTTAATCGTATCATCTAGAATTTACACACTACAATGTCGAAAGTGACGCCGGATGTGCGTCACTTTCGATTTGACCCGACCGACATCGCACATGCGATGTTGCAACGTGCAAAGCCGCCCTATGTCATCCTTTTCATACCCATAGTGCTTGAGTGTATGAAGTAACTCGTCTTGTAGGATCCTCACATATAGCTCAGCATTGAGACCACCATTGATCCTGGTCAAGTATCCAACGGCTGTGAAACACCCCCATATCATCAGGCTTCCTCGACCAAACTTGACAGTTCCTTCAATTTCTCGATCCATTAGTCCCTTTTTCATGGTGCTCACATGGACATCTGTGATCTCACTATTATGAAGCATACGAGCCGCCTCCACTGCCGGGTTTGTGGCGCCAGAACTGATAGATCTTGTGATGAGCTGACTTGTTGACTGCAATATTTTGCCTGGACATCCAGCTTTTGGCTTTTCAATGGATGGATGGACTTGATTTCATATTTTTCCAACTGTCATGGCCTCACGTTATGCAGTCGGGCAATTTTCTTGGCCAATAGACTGCAACCGATGAGCTGGATGATGCTGTTTCTATTTTCTTGGGAAATCTTCTTCATGGCGGCTCCTTGATTCGGACTAGTGACCTTTTGCTTGGGAATCATCCTAATAACACACTGAGCTATTAGGGAATGTGAGAACAGGTTGTAATTTGTAGTATACAGGAAGAAAATGCGTAGTGGATGGTGAGATATGGAGCCGGAAAGTCAAAAATTCAAAACATTGTTACCTTTTTGCTTGTCAATGTATTTTTCAACAATAAGATCGTGAAGGTCTTGAGACCCTTTCCCAAGATGTTTCTTGTGTTGCACCTTTTTATAGGTTATCAGTTGAACCAGCTGATATTATTTTTCAGTAATTGGTAGCATTGCTTTCTAATTACTGATAGATTTCAGCTGGTGTCACCATATAACCAGTACAAGACAGGATCAGGTAACACATTTCTGGCCCAACGTGGCCCTTAGTCTCAACTACTATCATTACAAATGAAGACTCACCACTTGGGGGCGTCGTGCAGGAGGACAGAGACACCAGCCAGTGAGCCGGTGAAAGCGATCATTGGTCAGCATTCCAGCGCAGTGCCATACTTTCATGTAGTTCCTTGTACTTGTCTAGATTGCCTACCCTGAGGGTGTGAGGGGTCCGGCATCAGGCCTCTTGACTTACGGGCCCCATAGCAGCCACGTGGTCTGCCGTTATGGGCAGTACACCCCTCATGTGTTCTTTTTCAGCCTTGATTCGCTCATCTACATGGTCAGTGTACAATATAGAAATTTAACACTTACTGCCAGGATTTCTCAAAGATCACAGTTGATCACAAAGGATCCCAGTAGGGAGGACACCAACTGCTCCAAAAAGTGGGAGCAGGTTTAGACCGAGTTATGGAAACAATGTACAATTCAAACCAGAAGTTTACATACACTATCTATAAA
Source organism: Anomaloglossus baeobatrachus (assembly GCF_048569485.1). Taxonomy (NCBI): domain Eukaryota; kingdom Metazoa; phylum Chordata; class Amphibia; order Anura; family Aromobatidae; genus Anomaloglossus; species Anomaloglossus baeobatrachus. The sequence goes on along the minus strand of NC_134353.1, from coordinate 931,988,007 downwards.
GACACATCTGCAGGTTTTTCCCTCCTCTCTCTATATAGACACATCTGCAGGTTTTTCTCAGTATCTGACATGAAATCAGAATAAACCTTTCCTGTTTTAGGCCAATTAGGAACCAAAATTATTTATGTTTGCCAAATGCCAGAATAATGAGAGAGAGAGAATATTTTAGGCATTTTTATTACTTTCTGCAAAGTCAAACGTTTCCATACACTAAGAGCACTATGCCTTTAAACAATATAGGACAGCCCATATGATGATGTCATGTCTTTGGAAGCTTCTGATAGGTTTATTGACAACAGTTAATTAGAGACACACCTGTGGATGTACTTTATTCCACACCTGATACACACGGCTTCTTTGTGTAGCATCAAGGGAAAGTCAAAAGAAATCAGCCAAGATCTCAGGAAGAGAATTGTGGACTTGCACAAGTCTGGTTCATCCTTGGGAACAATTTCCAGATACCTAAAAGGTGCCTCATTCATCTGTACAAACAATTATATGCAAGTACAAGATGGGAATGTCCAGCCATCACACCGCTCAGGAAGGAGATGGGTTCTGGGTACAGGAGATGAACGTGCTTTGGTCAGACATGTGCAGATCAACCCAAGAACAAAAGCAAAAGACCTTGTGAAGATGCTGGCGGAAGCTGGTAAGATTGTGTTATTATCTACAGTGAAACAAGTACGGTATCAACATGGGCTGAAAGGCCACTCTGCCAGGAAGAAGCCATTACTCCAAAAGAAATATATATATATATATATATATATATATATATATATATATATATATATATATATATATATATAAAAACAGATTACTGTTTGCGAATTTACACAGGAACAAAGACCTTAATTTCTGGAGACCTGTCCTGTGGTCTGATGAAACTTAAAGTGAACTATTTGGCCATAAAAACCATCATTATGTTTGGAGCAAAAAGGGAGAAGCTTTGAAGCCTCAGAACACCATCCCAACTGTGGAACACGAGAGTGGCAGCATCATGTTGTGGGGTTTATTTGCTGCAGGAGGGACTGGTGCACTTCACAAAATGAGATGGCATCATGAGGAAAGAAGATTATGTGGCAACACTGAAGAACATCTCAAGACATCAGCAAGGAAGTTAATGCTTTGGCGGAAATGGGTCTTCCAAATGGACAATGACCCAAAGCATCTGCCAGACTGGTTACAAAGTGGCTTAAGGATAACAAAGTCAATGTTTTGGAGTGGCCATCACAAAGCCCTGATCTCAATCCTGTTGAAAATGTATGGGCAAAGCTGAAAAGGCCGGTGCAAGCAGCGACCTACAAACATGGCTCAGCTACACCAGTTCTGTCAGGAGGAATCGCCCAAATTCCTACCAACTATTGTGAGAAGCTTGTGGAAGGATCCAAAACATCTGACCCAAGTCATACAGTGTAAGGGCAATGCCACCAAATACTAATGACATGGAGGAAACTTCACTGCACAGAAAGGAATAAAAATGCCTTAACACATTCTCTCTCTCTCATTATTCTGGCATTTCGAAAATAGAAATAATTTTGGTTCCTAATTGACCTAAAACTGGAAAGGTTTATTCTGATTTCGTGTCAGATAGTGAGAAAAACCTGCAGATGTGTCTTCATAGAGAGCGGAGGGAAAAACCCGCAGATATGTCTGTATAGAGAGAGGAGGGAAAAACCTGCAGATGTGTCTGTATAGAGAGTGGAGGGAAAAACCCGCAGATATGTCTGTATAGAGAGAGGAGGGAAAAACCTGAAGATGTGTCTGTATAGACAGCGGAGGGAAAAACCTGCAGATGTGTCTTTATAGAGAGCAGAGGGAAAAACCTGAAGCTGTGTCTTTATAGAGAGTGGAGGGAAAAACCTGCAGATGTGTCTTTATAGAGAGCAGAGGCAAAAACCTGCAGATGTGTCTTTATAGAGAGCGGAGGGAAAAACCTGCAGATGTGTCTTTTATAGAGAGTGGAGGAAAAAACCTGCAGATGTGTCTTTATAGAGAGTGGAGGGAAAAACCTGCAGATGTGTCTTTATAGGGAGTGGAGGGAAAAACCTGCAGATGTGTCTTTATAGAGAGCACAGGGAAAAACCTGCAGATGTGTCTTTATAGAGAGCAGAGGAAAAAACCTGCAGATGTGTCTTTATAGAGAGCACAGGGAAAAACCTGCAGATGTGTCTTTATAGAGAGCACAGGAAAAAACCTGCAGATGTGTCTTTATAGAGAGCACAGGGAAAAACCTGCAGATGTGTCTTTATAGAGAGCACAGGGAAAAACCTGCAGATGTGTCTTTATAGAGAGCGGAGGTAAACTTCTAGTTTCAACTCTAGCTCAGATGTTTCCTCAGCTCCACATCCAGTGATCAATCCTTGGTTGGCGTTATCCCCGTCTCACTTGTACATGGGTTTCTACCTCTAATCCTCTGTGATATCAGAGATACCTGCGGATGTTGTGTACATTTTACCATATTTTAGTAGTTTATTTTTCCTTCCGAGTCGATAGACTATTTAATCTGCTGTTGTATCTTACAAGTCAAAGCCTTCATGTCCCTTTCCACCGGATGAAGACTGATGGTCAGGTTTACCGATGGCCATCGCGTCTCCGGCTCTCTTGTTATCCCGCCGTATTTGGCCGATCGCTGTGCTCTTAAGTAAGTAGACAGTAACAATGATAAACTATTGGCCTTGTAGAAAAGTTGTGCCGCATTAATTTCCATCGTGAAATATGGGACGCGTCTGCTTTATTGACTGGCCCAAAATATGCTAAATAATTGCCACTTCCTTAAGACTTTATACTTTAACCTTGAAATCGGATTCATGGTAACATCGAGTCAAGTTAAACTATCCATCTTATCCCCTATTGATGTCAACGCCGGCTGTGGCAAGGTCTATAGAAAATGCCATGGAACATCCGAAAAAGTAGCAAATAAAGAAACTTTATGGCAGAATTGCTGGGATGTAAAGACACCAAACACCACTATTTATCAATGGCGCAATCTCATAATTTATCTTAGTGGGTAATATGAACTTCTAGGACATGGGTAAAAATCAGGAGGATTTCTATTGAGATAAATGGAGCTGAGCTGCAATACCAGACACAACCTGTGGATGGGTGGGGCGCTGTTTTAGGATATAAGCAGCCATATGTGTCTATGCCTGCATGAGCCGATTAAAAATAAACACTCTGACTTATAAAATATGAATGAAAATAAAAGAAAAAATACATTTCTAAATTTTAAGAAGGAGAAATATCACCTCTATATCAACTAAAACATTTCCTTCCAAGGGCATCTATGTTGATCTCGCTCTAGAATCAGATATTATTTCAAAATCATCCAATTTGCATGGGAAAGTTATCATCTTGTAACACTTGCAGCCGGTGTAGGGGCAGAGAGCGGGATTAGTGGACCCACTGGACCACAGGGGAGACCCGGGCTTACCCTTTAGTTGGGGAGGCTTTACTAAGAGCCCACCATGAGGTCGACACCAGGTACCACACCAAGGTCAGTGACCGAGACTGTCGCAGCTAACCCCAGGACACGTGACGGACTCAGGTATAGGTGGGATGACTGAGGTAGGCTGGATAGTTGGGTACAGACAGGAATAGTGGGCATGACAAGGACAGAAGGAAAGGCAGACTCAAGTATATGTGACTGACACAGAGGTAACAGGACCTGACAACTAGCTAGACAGACAGGACACTGACTAACTGGGAACATTGTGCAGGTACCTCCCCTAATGGGAGGCTGCCTTAAATACATAGTGCTTCTCAGTCATAGGCTGAAAGGCATTCCCAGGAAATGGCACTCCAGCCCTTTAAGAGGATGGGCAGTGGGCACTTGCTAGTCTTAGAGCACTCCCGCGAACCCTGTGGGGCATGTACAGGGCCAAGGAGGGGAAGGAGGCAGGAGAGCATGGTAAAGGCAGTGCGGCAGCAGGGGAGAATAGGACCTGGCTAGGGCGTGAGTAAGTTGGCATCCCTTCTGGGGGGATGCCAGCGCTACACGTCTGATTTTGGATCCAACTCATCTTCTCTGCAGTGGAAACCACAGGAGAAATTTTGTAGAGATGAGTAAATTGAATTTGCCTTGAAAAAATGTCATTAGAATTCAATTTTATTGCAATTTGCTGGTAATGGTCTTAAAATAAAAAAAAAAACTGACCTCTCCTGAGTCCTCACCATATCTATCCCATCACCACCAGTTCTCCAATTGGGTCTTCTGTCTTCTTTTTATTTTCCCTACAGCTGGGTGATCTATTTTCTTGGCCCCCTGCCGTCACGCGAGATGCATCATGTCAGTGATTTGCACATGCCCCCTCGTTGCCATCCATTGCGCCTCATGTGACGACCCCGACCCATGACACTGGGACCCACATGAAAGCATGGGGCTTAGTAAATGGAAGACCCTACTCAAAAGAAGATTGGAGAGTCTATCAGAGGACTGGCGGCAAGACAACAATAGCGAGAGCCAAGGAAGGGTGAGCCTTCCTGGCCAACTCTATTCACACGGAATTTATTTTGTCCCTATCAATCCCGTTCCCCTTTCCCTGAAGGGAGCATTTTAACTACATCAAATTTCAGGAGAAATTAGGTGTTACATACAGTACATACTACCTAAAAAAGAAGATTGGAAAGTTGATCAGAGGACTGGTGGATAAGACAAGAACGGCAAGAGCTGAGGAAGGGTGAGCCTTCCTGGCCCACTCTATTCACACGGAAATATTTTGTCCCTATCAATCCCTCTCCCCTTTCCCTGAAGTGATCATTTTAACTACATCAAATTTCAGGAGAAATTAGGTGTTACATTCAGTACATACTACCTAAAAAAGAAGATTAGAGAGTTGATCAGAGGACTGGTGGATAAGAAAAGAACGGCAAGAGCTGAGGAAGGGTGAGCCTTCCTGGCCGACTCTATTCACGCAGAATTTATTTGATTCATATCAATCCCTCTCCCCCTTCCCTGAAATTAGCGTTTTAACTGTATTGAATTTCAGGATAAATTAGGTATTACATACAATTCATACTACCTAAAAAAAGAGGGAAATATAGCCTCTAAGTCACCAATACTCCATCACATGTACAGTATATTGATTGCCATCTACAATTGGATGAGTTTTAGACAGGTGCGGTGAAAAAAAGGAAGCTTTCAAAAGTAGAAATGTTAAAGAAAATACAAAGTAAATAACCAAAAGCGAAATCTAAATGCCATCAGTATTTGGGGCAACCACCGCCCATTGACTTCATCAGTTATTCCACACAATTTTTGAAGAAATTCAGCAGGAAGATTGTTCCAAACATCTTAGACAACCAACCCCAGATCTTCTGTGTATGAGGCTTGTGCGGATCCTTCTGTCTCCTCATCCTAAACCGACTGGATGATGTGAGATGAGTGCTCTGTGGGGGCCGGACCATCATGTTCATGACTCCTTGTTCTTCTTTACAGCTCTTAAGACCTTTAGCAAACAAGCTGCCTTCTGTTACAACCAAAAATTTCACATTCAGACTCCAGAGGACATGCTGACATTTTTCTGCTCCCGTTCCTGTTTTCATGCATAGTTGAGTCACTTGTCCTTATTTCCATGTTAAGAGATATGGGTTTTAGTCCATGATTCTTCCATGAAGACCACTTCTGGCCAGACTTCTCCGAACAATGGATGTAGCTGGGTTCCATTAGTTGCTGCCAGTTCTGAGGTGATGGCACTGCTGGACATTTTTGGATATTGAAGGGAAGTAATATGATGTGTCCTTCATCAACTGCACTTGGCCGACCCTTGGTTCTCAATATTTCATGTTTCTTGGTGCTTCTTCTAAAGTTTGAACAACATATCTTGAAACCCCAATCTGCTTTGAAAGGTTTGCCTGGGAAATTCCTTTTCTGCTTCTCTATTCTTGTTTTCTTGTATAGTGGAGTCACTTGTCCTTGTTCCCATGGAAAAGATATGGATTTTTGTCCACAATTCTTCCGTCAAGACCACTTTATGGCCAGACTTTTCTGAACAATGGATGTAGCTTGGTCCCACTGGTTGTTGTCGGTGCTGAGCTTATGGCACTGCTGGCTATCTTCGGATACTGAACGGAACTTACAAGATGTGTCTTTTGATCTACTGCACTTGGCCAACCTAAAGTCCTCAATATTTCATGTTTCTTGGTGCTTTTTCTAAAGTTTGAACAACACATCTTGAAACCCCAGGCTGCTTTGAAATCTTTCCCTGGTAGACACCTTGCTGATGCAGTATAACTACCTTATGGCTTGATGCCGTGCTCAATCTTACTTTGGTATATGACCTGTGACAGGAAACCATTTTCCACAACCTCACCTTTATAGCAGAGTTTGCTGTTCCTGAATTAGTTTGATCCCTTTTACGTGTTTTTTTCTGTTTCGGTTACTTACTGTCACACTTGCCGCCGGGTGGTGGTACTGCGGCGAGCAGATGTGGACCCACTGGACCACAGGGAGACCCTAGACCTACCCCTTTGTGGGGTAAAGGCCGGGGCTGTAGCAGCTGACCCACAGGGCAGGGGCAGACACACATGCAGACAGGACTGAATCTCAAGTGTAAACAGGGACCATGAAGGTAGCAGAGACAGAAGCTACAGCCAGGGCAACTAGCACAGTGTCTGTTGTGGTGAAGGCCACCGGGGTAACTGAGGCTTGAGGCACACCTGGGATGGACACCAGTCTCTGGTGTGGCAGGGACCACAGGGATAGCTAAGGCTGGAGGCAGAACCGGTACGAACAGGCACAGTCTCTAGTGTGGTGGGGACCACTGGCATAGCTGAGGCTGGAGGCACAGCCGGGATGGACACAGGTACTGACAGGACTGGAAGCAGCGCAGGACAGAACCATATGGGAGAAGCAGAAACAGGATGGAATGGGACCAGACAGGATAGTCGACCTGACAACTGACTAGACAGAACCAACTGACTAACAGGATCTATGGTGTTGAACAGGCAACTTCCCTAGTGGGCGCTTGCCTTAAATACACAGTGCCTCTCAAAGATAGGCTGAGAGGCACTTCCTAGGAGTGGCACGCTGGCCCTTTGAGAGGGGTAGCGGTGCATATGCACTCCCTAGGAGCGCTCTTGGAGGTCCTGTGATGCACGCACAGACTCCAGAAGGTGGGCGGAGGAGAAACCACGTAGAGGAGTGAGCTGGGACACCGGGCAGCGTAGAAGGAGCCAAAGAATTGATGTTTTGAAGGCAAAGGGCGCTCACACCAAGTATTGATTTAACTTAGATTTCCCTTTTGCTCATTCACTTCATGGCTCTGTATTATGCCTAATTAAAGGGGGCAAGTTTGGAAATCCACCCACTATGGGGTCCACATATCCTAGAAGTGGGTCATTTTCATAGAAAAGGATTGTCCCCTTTTTTAAGGTGCAAATCGCACTAAAACACATTACTGTTATTCTGGCTGATCCTAAATATCAATCACCCCCATTTCACATAATAAACAATGTTAAACACTATTTTTAATCAAAAATTGCCAGAGCACAAAAAAAAAACCCAAAACACAACTTTTTTTTTTTTTTGTCTGTGCATTTTACATTGTGGATTGAATTTGTCCCATCTGTCATGTATTTATGGGTTTTATTTGTAAGACTCCAGTCACAGTCTTAATGTGATGTTTAAGTACCAGATGCTGCTCGAAAATTAAAAAGTAAATTGCACAAACAAATATGAAAATAATACAACTCACAGATGCCGCTAATTATTGTGTGTGTGTCAAACCGCAACCGAATAGCGTTTTGGGCTTAATTGCAATTTGAAATGAGTCTGAGCAAATATTCCTATAAATAACGTCTCTTGTTCCCTTTTTTGTCCTTTCTCAAACTTCTTTATTAAGATAAATTTACTTTACGCCTGCAGTAAAAATTCTGTTAAATATTCGCTGATTATGAAATGACTGAGGATACTGAAGCGTTAGTAAAGTTATAAAGTTCCCTAACTAAAAACAATAACTAAATACAAAATATAATATTTTAAAGGTTGGTAAATAAAAAAATCTTTAACTAGATTTTTATTTTTGCAAAGAAAATCAGTTTGCAGGATTATGCATAAAATAAAATATTCTTTAAAAAAAAATGTTAAATAAAAAAAATTGAAAATCTCACATATATCATAATTCAGAATTATAAGACTTATTGGAGAGGAGCGAATCAAATCTAAACTAATCGGATTTGCAACAAATGTCCCCAAAAATTCATACATTGAAAAATCTGAATCTGTAGAGATTACCAATCAGCTCCTCTTCATTCTTCCAGTTGGCTTCTTTAACTTTTCCAATTGCCTCCTTTTCCTTTTCCAATCAGCTCCTCTTCTATTTTCTAATTGGCATATTTTCCTTCTACCAATCGGCTCCTCTTCCTTCTTCCAATCTGTTTCTCTTCTTTTTTCCAATTTGCTCCACTTCCTTTTACAATTGTCTTCTCTTCACTCTTTCAATTAGCTCCATTTCCTTCTAACAATCGGCTCCACTTCCTTCTTCCAATCTGCTCCTCTTCCTCCTTCCAATCGGCTCCACTTCCTTCTTCCAATCTGCTCCTCTTCCTCCTTCCAATCGGCTCCACTTCCTTCTTCCAATCTGCTCCTCTTCCTCCTTACAATCGGCTCCACTTCCTTCTTCCATGCAGCTCCTCTTCCTTCTTCGAATATGCTCCTCTTCCTTCTACCAATCAACTCCTTTTTCTTCTTCTAGTCAGCTCCTCTTCTTTCTTCCAATTGGCTCCTCTTCCTTCTACTAATCGACTCTTTTGTCTTCTTCCAGTCAGCTCTTCTTTGTTCTTCTAATTGTCCCATTTTCCTTTTACAAATCAGCTCCTCTTTCTTCCTCTACTTGGCTCTTCTTCCTTCTTCAATCAGCTCTCCTTCCTTCTTTCAATTAGCTCCTCTTCTTTCTTCCAATCACTCCTCTTCTTTCTCACAATCTGCTCCCTTTCCTTTTCCAATCGTCTCATCTTCGCTCTTCCAATCGGCTCATTTTTTTTCTTCCAAGCTGCTGCTCTTCTTTCTTCCAATCAACTCTTCTTCTTTCTTACAATCGGATATTTTTCCTTCTACCAATCAGATCCTCTTCCTTTTTCCAATCGGCTCTTCTTCCTTCTTTAACTTATCTCTTTTTCCTAATTCCAATTATCTCTCCTTCCTTCTTTCAATTGGCTCCTCTTCATTCTTACAATCGGCTCCTCTTCCTTCATCTGATCAGCTCATCTTCTTTATTTCAATCAGGTCCTCTTCTTTCTTCCAACCAACCTCTCATTGCTTTTCTAATCGGGTCCTTTGCATTCTACCAATCAACTCCTCTTCCTTCTTTCTATCAGCTCTTTTTCCTTCTTCCAATCATCTCTCCTTCCTTCTTTCAATTAGCTCCTCTTCTTTCTTACAATCGGCTCCTCTTCCTTTATCTGATCGGCTCATTTTCTTCATTTCAATCAAATCCTCTACTTTCTTCCAACCAGTTTCTCTTTTCTTTGCTAATCGGGTCGTTTGCCATCTACCAATCAGCTCCTCTTCCTTCTTCCAATCGGCTTTTTTTCCTTCTTCCAATCAGCTCCTCTTCTTTCTTCCAATTGGCTCCTCTCCCTTGTACTAATCGACTCTTATGTCTTCTTCCAGTCAGCTCTTCTTCGTTCTTCCAATTGGCCCCCCTTCCTTTTATAAATCAGTTCCTCTTTCTTCCTCTACTTGGGTCTTCTTCCTTCTTCAATCAGCTCTCCTTCCTTCTTTGAATTAGCTCCTCTTCTTTCTTCCAAGCAGCTCTTCCGTCTTCTTATTGTCTCTTTTTCCTTCTTTCGTTTGGCTCCTCTTCTTCTTGCAATCACTCCTCTTCTTTCTTACAATCTGCACCCTTTCCTTTTCAAATTGTCTCATCTTCACTCTTCCAATCAGCTAATATTATTTCTTCCAAGCTGCTGCTTTTCCTTCTTCTAATCAACTCCTCTTCTTTCTTACAATTGGATCTTTTTCCTTCTACCAATCAGATCCTCTTCCTTTTTCCAATCGGGTCTTCTTCCTTCTTTAACTTATCTCTTTTTCCTAATTCCAATTATCTCTCCTTCCTTCTTTCAGTTGGCTCCTCTTCTTTCTTACAATCGGCTCCTCTTCCTTCATCTGATCAGCTCATCTTCTTTATTTCAATCAGGTCCTCTTCTTTCTTCCAACCAGCCTCTCTTTGCTTTTCTAATCGGGTCCTTTGCCTTCTACCAATCAGCTCCTCTTCCTTCTTTTGATCAGCTCTTTTTCCATCTTCCAATCATCTCTCCTTCCTTCTTTCAATTAGCTCCTCTTCTTTCTTACAATCGGCTCCTCTTCCTTTATCTGATCGGCTCATTTTCTTCATTTCAATCAAATCCTCTACTTTCTTCCAACCGGTTTCTCTTTGCTTTGCTAATCGGGTCCTTTGCCTTCTACCAATCAGCTCCTCTTCTTTCTTCTAATCGGCTCCTCTTCTTTCTTCTAATCGGCTCCTCTTCTTTCTTTCAGTCGGGTCCTCTTCTTTCTTCTAGTCGGGTCCATTTCTTTCTTCCAATTGGCTCCTCTTCCTTCTTCTTGTCCCTTTGGTCTTCCGCTTGTCCCTGACGGTGAAAAGGCTCTACGCGGTCATGTCAACGTCGTGGAGAGGAGCCAATCGGAAGAATGAAGAGTAGCAGCAAGGACAGGGTGTGCCGAGGTGAGATACGTACAATAGTTAATTATTGTTTAACCCATTCCAGGTAAATTAAATTCAAACTAAATTTATTTGATGCAAATTGAATTTTCTCCCTGAATTGAGTGGATCAGCCGGAAACAAAAATTTCAGAAGATTTGCTCAACTCTAATACTTATGTAAGAACTTTAACAATTTTTTCTTTGCCAACATATTTTTAACTATAGTGAACGTCTTAAAAAAAAAAACAAAAAACGTTAAACGGCAAAATTACTCCTCACCCTAGAAAAGCAAAAAAAAGTTCAGAATAATAAAAATATATATTTATCCCAAAATAGTTTTATTAAAAGTATGAGTCATACCACAAAGAACAAGTCTTCGTATGGCTGCCTGAGCGGAAACATGAAAAAAGTTACAATTCTTGGCATACGGAGCTATGTAAATTGTATTCTGCTATAACATATGCTAATATTGTGCAAAATTCTGTAAAAATAGGCCGTGTAAAGAAGGGAGGCTCAACGTTTTGGCAATGAACTGGCAGCTATTGATAGAAGCTTCAGTCATCCTCAAATATAATCCCTACTACACAATTAGTTATAGTGTTTTTCCTGCCCGGACCTTCTCGAGTGATGGCTGCCTTTGGTTTCTGACCTGTCTTGATCCTGTTCTTATATGTTCTGTAATATTTCCTGTCTTTGTGACTTCGCTATTGATTGACCTCTTGGAATATGACCCGGACTATTCTTCGGACTATGTTTTTGACTCTTGACTCATCCTTCCAGTTACTGAGCTGATTAATATCCTTGCTTCATGCTCGCTCCTCCGGCCAGCAGCTACTTTGTGGACACAACCCAGGGGTCCCCATTGTCAATCCAGCCCAAAGGATTTTGAGACATCAGAAAAACAAAACTATTCTTCGGACTATGATTTTGACTCTTGACTCATCCTTCCCGTTACTGAGCTGATTAGTATCCTTGCTTCATGCTCACTCCTCCGGCCAGCAGCCACTTCGTGGACACAACTCGGGGGTCCTCATTGTCAATCCAGCCCAAACAATTTAGAGACATCAGAAAAACAAAACTTTAGGGGAAACTATCATCTGGAAATGACTTTTTGTTTATATCAACTTTTTATGTTAAAGGGGTTGTCCACTACTTGGACAACCCCTTCTCGTTCACCATGTGCGCCCCCCATAAAAATAACAAAGCCTATACCCACCTTTGGTACTAGTGCGGTTCCAGCAATATCGGAAATCACGTTCCTAGGACCCACGTGACATTGTTATAACACGAGAGCCCCGTGACTAATCAGCGCTTTTGGATGCAGGAGTCATTAACAGGAAGTGAGCGGCAACTGCAGCGCTTGCTTCCTGTTCATTACTTAATTGTACAAATGTGGTGAGAAGGAAGTCGGCGCTGATTGATCGTGGGGCTCACATGTCAATAATGTCATGTGGGCCCCGGTAATGTGAGTTCTGATATCATTAGAACCCTCCGGCACTGGAGGTGAGTATAGGCTTTTTATTTTTATGAGGGCAAACATGGAGAATGAGAATGGGTTGTTCTTGTAGACGAAGACAACCCCTTTAAAAGTTTTTGTATACATTTTTGGATTTTATTATTATATCACAATCTGTGTTAAACATAAAAAATTGAAATTTTTACATGGGCCATTGCAACTTTCTCAGACTCTTCCTGTGGTATTAGGAAATGCACATGTACATTAGCCACAATGTTCAGACCATGACCATATCTTTTGTATTAAAGCATCTAATGATCGTGTGCAATGGTCATTGTGAATTGGCTTTTATGAATGATGGATCCTGTGCTATCAGCTGTGTATAGAGGTGTTACCTGTTATTATAATCCTGCCTCTGCTGATAAGGAATCTGCAGAAAACTGTTTGTGAAAGAACAGAGAAGGCAGTCAGCTGTGGCTTCAGCTTTTGTGATTGCTGGATTCTGTGGTTTCTGCTGTGTATAGAGGTGTTACCTGTTATTATAATCCTGCCTCTGTTGATAAAGAAACTGCTGACAACTGTCCCTGAAAGCACAGAGAAGGAAGTCAGCTGTGGCATCAGCTTTTGTGATTGCTGGATCCTGTGCTTTCAGATGTATATAGAGGTGTTATCTCTTATTATAATCCTGCCTCTGCTGATAAGGAATATGCAGAAAACTCTTCCTGAAAGGACAGAGTAGGGAGTCAGCTGTGAATTTGGCTTTTGTGATTGCTGGAATCTGTGCTTTCAGCTGTGTATAGAAGTGTTACCTGTTATTATAATCCTGACTCTGCTGATAAGGAAACTGCTGAAAACTGTTCCTCAAAGCACAGAAAAGGTAGTCACCTGTGGCTTTGGCTTTTGGGATTGCTAGATCCCGTGCTTTCAGCTCCATATAGAGGTGTTACCTGTTATTATAATCCTGACTCTGCTGATAAAGAAACTGCAGAAAACTGTTCCTGAAAGCAGAGTAGGGAGTCAGCTGTGGCTTTGGCTTTTGTGATTTCTGGATTCTGTGCTTTCACCTGTGCATAGAGGTGTTACCTGTTACTATAATCCTGACTCTGCTGATAAGGAAACTGCTGAAAACTGGCCTGAAAGGACAGAACTATGAATGTAAAATAGTCTCAATGGCCAGTGTGAATATTAAAAAAAGTCTCATTTTGTTTTTAATTTTATTTATGTATAATCTAATTTATTTTTAAAAAATAAAGGGTCATTTTCTGGTTATAGATTCCCTATAAGGATATATTAAAAATCGAATCACAATTGTAAACTTTCGGAAAAAAAAAAAAAGGTTTCGATGATTGACAGTCACTGTGAGTTGCGTTTTCCATATCCAATGCGCCCTCCGCGGTGAATTTTATTTATCATGCCACGCGAGGGCCTGCAGGCAGGGAGACAAACGGAGCCGGGACGCTGCTGTCAGTCATAAGGGCGCTCGTGGAGCTCACTACAAAAAGACGTCTTAAAATTCCCGTTATTGGCTAAATGTTGAAAGCAGACTGTGTCAATAACTGGCATCCCATCACTGGTCAGGTCCTCGGATGTTGGCAGCTCTTTTATAGTCGAGTCTGACTGTTCTAAAATACAGATCAAGCTGAACAAATAACCTGATAATCTGCAGCCGAATTCACTGAAATGGATTTGCAAAAATAAATAAATCGTGGAAAAATGGAAAATATGTTCAAAATTGTCACATTTTTCTGCAGTTTAAAGGAACAGTAGTTCTAAATACTTCAAGTTACTTTTAAGCAGGGGCGTAGCTCTAGGGGGCGGAGAAAAGCGGGTCACGCCTTATCCTCCCTGCCCATGAGGGGACTCGCAGCCTCTTTACTATATATGAGAGTGGCATTCGCATAAATTATATGTTTAATTTTGAGGAAGGGGACTTTTTCTTAGTTTTTATCCTGTATCCCATAAGTTTAGCACTACTCCTTTGCTTTTGAGGCCTGAAATATCCATAAAGCACTGAGTCCTAGGTTGTACTGTGATACGGCCAAGTTGTGACAGACAGTCATTTGGTTTCTGGAAATAGAAGGTCACCGGGTTTGGCTGCCCAAAATGTTCCCTGACTTTCTATTGTTCTGCTGTCAGTATTCATTGGTATAGGTAGCTTTCCTGCTGGGTTTTTGTCTTTTCCCTTTTAGAACCCAGTGGAGCTCTCCTTCCATCCAGCTGCTGATTATCAGTATTCCTCTTGTGCTTAAATACTCCCTAGACTAGTGCTAGTGATATTATTCAGTTCTTTCAAGCTCTGGTTGCAAGCAGGTGGCTTGCTCTCAACTGTGGTATTGTTGCTGAAGATTTCCTGAACTTCTGAGTCATCTAATGGTAAGTAGTTCATGCATTTTCCCTGTATGTGTCCTCCTTGTGTCTTCTTTAGTGTTTAGTGGGGTTGACGAAGAGCTCATCCTACCTGTTCTCTATTTAGGGCCCAGCACTAGGGATACCTAGGGTCAGGTATCCGGCTTGGCGCATAGGTGCGGAACCTATCTAGAGCGGTGAGGGACCCTCGGGACAAGTGGTAGGTTTGGTCAGGGGTCACCATCTAACCCTTCCCTAGACACAGGGTTTCCCTTCCCTTTCTCCATTCGCTTCGTTCTGCCCCGTACCTATTGTGACACAAGTGCTATCGATTACTTAAGATGTTATGTGTCCATTAATGATGAGCTGATTGTGGAAATTCAGATTCATGTGGGGTCCTCATTCTATTCTTAAAAGGATCGTCCACTTAAAAAAACATATATATTTAGATGTTTGCCACATAAATATAAAAGTATATGATATATATATATACTGTGTGTATATCTACAGAATGGTTTAAAAGTAGGTGGACAGTATGTGTAATAGGGTTATCAAACATGGTGTAAAGTGAAACTGACTCAGTTGCCCTTAGCAACCAATCAGATTCCACCTTTCATTGTCCAAAGACTCTGTGAAGAATGAAAAGTGGAATCTGATTGGTTGCTAAGGGCAACTGAGTCACTTTCACTTTACACCATATTTGATAACCCTATTACACCTACCGTTCTATCCACCTACTTTTGGACTACTCTGTATATATATTTGTAGAGGCAAAACTCAATCGATATTCTGGTTTTATTATGTCGGGGCTCTGCTGAGGGACATTGGATTCTTCTATCTCCCAAAATAGTTTTCTGCTGGGAAATAGTCTGAAGGCCTCCATACACAATAGACAGTTGGCCGATTTGGTGATATCGGCAGGTTTGGCTGACCTTAGTCTTATGTATTTGGGGACCTCGAGCCTCGGGTACATTCAACATTATATGTAGAGATAGGTAACGGAAAGAGAACAATTCAGACTAAGGCAAGAAATAGGTCATTCATCTCTCCTCCGGAACAATAGGAAAGTCTTCCTTTCGGGAATTGATTGTTTCTATTGTGTTCAAGGCTTGCATTTTGCCCTCACATTTTGGACAACTGACCCGAGACTAACCAAGAAATGCAAAGATTTTGAAAGTCTTTGTTAATATTTGGAAACTAATGAGAGAGGCCAGCGAGATCGATCTGTACATTATATACAAGCTCCTTTCTATATTTTACCCTACATTTGAAGAAACTCGAAAATTCTTAAAGAGACAATAAACAAAGAAAACGCACACAACTATAGAAACAAAAAAACCCAATTCATCAGTTCTTCCCATTATCTTCTTCTTTTCTTGTTTTTAATCATTTTACAATTAAAACTGAAAAATGTATAAATAAATCTTTTGTGTCCCAATGCCCCACTCTTCTCCCTGTCTTGTGCCTGGCTGTTACACAACTGGCTGCAGCAGGAACCTCCCCCCTCTGACTATAGATAGATAACCTCCTTTCTCTCCTGTGTAAAAGGATAGGGCAGGAAATGTATTTTTCTATTTTTTTCTGCAGAAGTTCTGTTCTTGGTTTTAGTATCATACAGAAAACTAACAGGAAGAATAGTTTTATTTCATGGTTAAAGTACAGTAGTTGTTCCTTCTTCCCATCTTCAGGGGTGCATCACTCCCCTGCTTCCCAGGTACCTGCTTGTTGGAGGGTGGGGCGCTCCTGAAGATGGACAGTTTGAACAGGTGGTATCAGGGCCGCCATCAGGGCATGGCAGCCATTACTGGTGTATGGAGTCCTGTGAGGAGGCCCCCCTTTTCACCAGGCCCAAGACACAGCTGCAGCAGAGGGGGCCCACCTTGTTACTTCAGGCACTACACATGGCTAACTTGCATGCAAAATGCTTCAGAGGCATTGCATGCAAATTAGCCAAGTGGTGGAGCCAAGGTTAATGTGACTGAGCAGGGCCCAGCATGCAGCATTATGATGAGATCATCACTCTGTGACCTCATCACACTGCTGCAGGCAACTTAGAGCCGTGGAGGTGGTGAGGATGTGGTGGCTGGCAGGGAAGGGTAAGTGTTCCATGAGCTATAGACAGGAGTGGGATAACCGCCAGGGGTGGTGGTGGGGCCTGCCGACTGCAGCCCATGCTTCAGCTGAATGTGCATTGGAGGGGCAATGTGGGGATGTGGGTCAGAGGATATTAGACAGAAGGGCAGTGTGTGTAGAGTGATATTATACATAAGGGCAGTGTGTATAGGGGGATATTATATATAGGGGCAGTGTGGGAGAGATATAATTATGGAGAGTAGTAGTGCAGAGGGTGTATTATGGAGAGTTGCAGAGTCGGGAGTATTATTAATTTTCTGATGGAAATACTTCATTTTCTTCAAGGGCCATGACTGGATATATATATATATATATATATATATATATATATATATATATATATATATTATATATATTTTTTTTTTCAGCCAGCAGATGGTGTTTGATGGGCGCTATTAACGTATGATTGGTGAGGGAAGTACAGAAATGAAATTTTTCCAAGAGCGGCAGTGAGAGCGGTGGAGCCTGGGCGGAGTGTCAAGAGGGCCCAAAACTTTTGCCAGTATGGGGCTCTGAAGTGCCTGATGGCAGCTGAGGGCGTTATGGTCACGCTGATATCGCGGCTGTAGCCATTGATTAGCTATGATGGGGACATGTTGAATTTTTCTCATTATTGCCCTTTTAATGCTTTCCTACCTATGCATTTTACTAGATACTGCCCCCTAGGGTATGCACGGAGGAACATCATTGCTGTATTTGATGGTAGTTGTTACGCTCGGAGCCGTTGCTTCATCCTCGCCCCTAAACTTGTGATAAATATTTATTACCGTTTTTACCACTTTTCCGAGTTGTCATCTCAATATGTTTTCTCTTAGCAATAAAGAAAATAAAAAAGCAAAGAATGAGCAGCGACAGGATGATGTGATGAGATTGTGCCCTTGAGATGAAGATCTCGGAGTACGCCGAAGAAACAAATCAACTAAATTCTGCAAACTTCTCTACCTGATGGCTGTGACTGAATAATACGGTCACCCGGTTGCAGATCTCTCTGTCCCTTGACAGGTGCCATCACTTAGCAGTCATCGGCTTGAAGTCTTAGCAGGTGTATGCAGACAGATAGCAAGAGGGACACTTAGAAAAAAAGAATATTCCCATTTCAGTACTTTATGGCACCTGTATATCATGGGTGTGTCACGGGTGACAGACAATCATGTGGTTTCTGGCAATAGAAGGTCACAGCATTTGGCTGCATAAAATGCTCCCTGACTTTCTATTGTTCCTGCTGTCAGTATTCATTGGTATAGGTAGCTTTCCTGCTGGATTCATCTCTCTTCCCCTTTGGACCCATCACCTTCTCAAGAGCATTATCTTGGTGTTTAAATACCCTTTCCTTCCTTGGACTGGTGCTGGTGATATTTTTCAGTTCTTTCAAGCCTAGGTTGCAAGCAGGTGGCTTGTACTCCTCTGTGGTATCGTGGTAAACTCTGCTGAACTTCTACCTAAGTCATCTAAAATTAGTTCATGCTTTTCCTCCTGTGTGGCTCCTTGTGTCCTGTATACTGTTTAGTGGGGTTGGCAAAAAGCTAATCCCATCCGTTCCCTATTTAGTGCCCAACACTAGGGATATCTAGGGTCAGGGGTCCAGCTTTTCATCTCTTCCCCTTTGGACCCAGCAGGAGCTCGCCCTCTCAAGAGCATTCTCTTGGTGTTTAAATACCCCTTCCTTCCTTGGACTGGTGCTTGTGATATTTTTCAGTTCCTTCAAGCCTTGGTTGCAAGCAGGTGGCTTGTACTCATCTGTGGTGTTGTTGCTGAAAACTCTGCTAAACTTCTACCTGAGTTATCTAATGAAAATTAGTTCATGCTTTTCCTCCTGTGTGTCTCCTTGTGTCTTCTATAGTGGTTAGTGGGGTTGGCAAAAAGCTCATCCCATCCGTTCCCTATTTAGGGTTTAGCACTAGGGATATCTAGGGTCAGGGGTCCAGCTTTTCATCTCTTCCCCTTTGGACCCAGCAGGAGCTCACCTTCTCAAGAACATTATGTTGGTGCTTAAGTACCCCTTCCTTCCTTGGACTAGTGCTGGTGATATTTTTTAGTTCTTTCAAGCCTTGGTTGCAGATAACAGAAAACAGTAGAAGATGGGTTTTCAAAGCCACGCTATTGACCAAATCGGACCGATGATAGAGTTAATGTTTCTTTATTTTCATGCACAGGTCAATAGCTACTGTTTTCTGTTATCTGCCATACCTGGGGCTGCAGCTTTTGACCTGACTGTACATGCGTTTATAGGGGTTGTGACTGTCACAACTTCTATAGATGAGTTTGATTTCATTTACTACTCCTTTGTTGTTGGGGTAAGACCCTATTTGCACTTTTTTCCACAGTTTTTTTCATATTGATAAGCCTTGGTTGCAAGCAGGTGGCTTGTACTCCTCTGTGGTGTTGTTGCTGAAAATTCTGCTAAATTTCTACCTGAGTCATCTAATGATAAGTAGTTCATGCTTTTCCACCTGTATGTCCTCCTTGTGTCTTTGTTGGTGGTTAGTGGGGTTGACGAAAAGCTCATGCCATCCGTTCCCTATTTAGGGTTCAGTACTAGGGTGAGGTATCCGGCTTGGTGCATAGGTGCAGAACCTATCTAGGGTGGTGAGGGACCTCAGGGACTAGCGGTAGGTTTGGTCAGGGGTCACCATCTTCCCTCTCCTTAGACATAGGATTCCCCTTCCCTTCCGCCATGTACTTGGTACTTCCCCATACCTAGCGTGACACTCTATTATATAGGATGGGTAGAGCTTAATAAAGACCCCCTGAAATGTTCCGATTAGGAAGCAGAGACCGATCTGTAGAATGTTATAAATAACTGTATTTGTGCCCAAAAAGAGCGGTGCGAGCGTCTGCCCTTGGCTCGGAGGCAGCTCTGTGTGACAAAGTAAATTATAATGCTAATTCTTCCTGTCCTGTAGCGGTGTAATATATCGCCTCTGTTTCCCGGTGCATCCAGGACAGAGTAAACCAATTACCTTCCATTATGATAATGTTACAGATTGTAGCTCCGGAGTCACAACCATTTTCGGAAAAAGCAGTTATCTTAGTTAAGAATCGAGTTCACTATAAAAAAGCAAAGTGTTAATGTAGAGACGGGTCACCGAGAACCCAAAGAGTCAATCTGTATCCAGCTTGTCATGTTTACAGGGGGTTTCTTGGTTGGATATATCCAAAGTCATGATTGAGCTCCCGGTAGCGGTTTGACCCCTTGATGCACCTCTCTCCAATGACAGGAGATCAGCTGAAAGGAACATTTTACTTTGACTGTAATTAGAGAAGACGTGTAAAACGCAAACCCAAAATATTTCATCCATCAATGACCCCCGATATCCTTTTTTGAGGTTCGTAAAGTAATTTGCATATTTTGATGATCCGATAATTGAGTGCGCCGATAAAAATAATGTCACCGATCAACCGGTGAACAGTCAGACCATTTCCGCCAGTGGTGAAATCATCGTTATCGTCAGTATCTCTTCCGATGTTGGCTGATGACAACCCGATGCTTAGAGTTGACAAAAAGATCTACAGGACCAATCACCACATCGGTAGTCCATGACTGCCGGTTGAATGTCCTACAAACATCCCACTACCTGCGATATCCTCAGAGCCTTTTCTGAATTGTAGGCTGCTAAAATGTTATCGTGCGTTGCGATGCATGTGGTGGTCTACTGATCAGAAGAGCAGGAGGTTCATGGTGCTCTGTTCTGGTTGGCCATGGACTACTGATGTGGCCTTTGCTCATCTCTAATGGGGACAGAACGATTTTAATAAGGATTATTCTGTTCCTGTCCAGTTTTTATTGGCACATGTGAGCATGTCTGAAAACGAGAGCTAATCACCAATCATTAACCTCATATGGCTAGCTCGTGCTTGACCCATTAGTGACAGCCTAAGTTTTGCTCCCATAACTGGGATCGGAATATCCTTTGATCTTGGCCATTTAACCTTTCCATCGCTCGATCATCATGACTAAGGGGTCTCCTTCCTACAGTCAGTGCAATAAGTTTTCTGATTGTTTGTTTGTTTGTTTGATGGGAAACTTGAGAGTCCAGAAATAGTAAAATTGGGGATCTAGAAAGAATTCAGGGCTGACTGGAATCTAAACGCATCTCCATACACATTAGATCAAAGTCGAAAGATTGGTTGACCATCCAATGTATGTGGGGTATCTCGCTATCCTCATTCTTTCTTTCTTTTAACAACCTTCAGCTCAACCTTGAACCATGGTGACTTGATGGATGAACGCTCTGTAGTAAGATCAATCCTGTGCAGCCTAGATAGGTCCACCATGGTTTTCTCCTCCTAGATTGGTCACCAGGGTCTTCTTCACTTAGATAGGTCCACCAGAGTCTTCTCAATCTAGATAGGTACACTAGGGTTTTCTCTGCCTTGATTGGTCCACCAGGGTCTTCTCCACCTAGTTATGTACACTAGGATCTTATCTGCCTAAATAGGTCCACCAAGGTCTTCTACGCCATTGAATTCAATCACCCGATCCTTCTGTTCTCCAGGGAGATAAATCACTGCCAGAGTTGATTGGCATTGGCTTTTCCCATTCCCTTGTCCCATTGAAAACCAATAAATTGTCAATTGAGATATGTATGAGGTGTTTGGGTGGCCTCGTCACCCTCCCTCTTTCTTTCTTTTAATGTCCTTCAGTGCGATCTTGAGACATGGTGACTTGTTGGATGAACGCTCTCTAGGAAGATCAATCTTATGCAGCCTAGGTAGATCCACCAGGGTTTTCTCTGCTTAAATTGGTCCAACATGGTCTTCTCCACCTAGATAGGTACACTAGAGTTTTCTCCGCCTAGATAGGTCCATCAATGTCTTCTACGCCATTGAATTCAATCCCCTGACCTTCTGTTCTCCAGGGAGATAAATCACTGCCAGAGCTTTGTGGCATTGACGTTTCCCCTTCCATTGTCCCCATTGAAAACCAATAAATTGTCAATTGAGATGTGTATGAGGTGGTTGGGTGGCCTCGTCACCCTCCTTCTTTCTTTCTTTTAATGGCCTTCAGCTCGATCTTGAGCCATGGTGACTTGATGGATGAATGCTCTGTAAGAAGATGGATCTTGTGCAGCCTAGGTAGGTCCACCAGAGCTTTCTCCATCTAAACTGGTTCACCATGGTCTTCTCCACCTAGATAGGTCCACCAGGGTCTTCTCAACCTAGATAAGTACACTAGGGTTTTCTCCACCTAGACAGGTCCACCAATGTCTTTTATGTAATTGAATTCAATTCCCCAATCCTTCTGTTCTCCAGGGAGATAAATCACTAGCAGAGCTGGGTGGCATTGGCTTTTCCCCATGTCCCCGGTTGAAAAACCAATACATTTTCAATTGGGATGTGTATGAGGTGGTTGGGAGTGATAGCTGATGGCTGGGTAAGGTCTTGGCCAACAACCATATGTATGGCTAACAGTTTGGGTGCATAAAAGCTGGCCATATCTATCCCGATTGCCTCATACTCATCGGATGGTCAACCTGCCCCCATATAATATACAAGATTGGTCAACTGTAATCTACTGTTCGGAAATGTTCATGTGTTTTCAATGAGGACAGTGGAGAAAGTCTCTGCCAAACTCGACTGAAAGCCAGATGCTTGATCATGATCATTTGACCTGAAAAGTCAGAAGACCCCCAGACATGTCAGATGGTCGCCAATCCATATAGTCTACTGGTTGGACACGTTGTCTTCTAATGTGTGTTGGGTCCTCACTGCATACTGGGGGGCTAATACTTAGTAAGTGTAAGGTAGACTTGGAAGAGTTTAGAAAAATGGAAAAAATAAACAAATAAATTGTTTGTCCCGGAAAGTTGTGAAAGTTGTATTTGGCGCATTCTGTATACCTGACAAGGTGAAAATTGAAACATCAGCCGATCGACCAGAAGAACGTGGCGGCTTTATTACCGAGTGACAAGCAAATTAACATGTTTAATGTGTGTCTATATTCGGACGATTCCGCGTCTAATCTTTTACCCTTTAATTTATGGTGTCAGGGAATGGAGAGCTCAAAAATAGTTCTACAACATTTTAGCAATAAAGTTACAGAGCACTGTAGGACGGCCACACTTTTATTGTTGGCTCTACTTTAAAAAAAAAAAGAAATAAATAAAAACATTTAAAAAAAGAAATAAATAAAAATAGCGCCACCTTTATCTACAGGTTGTGCCTGGTATTGCAAGTTTTTGCAAATGGACCTGAATTGCAATACCAGGCACAGCCACCAGAGGGGCGCTGTTCCTTTTTTTTTTTTCTTTTATTCCTTGCAGCTTCTTAATATAACACTGAAGATTCGCACGTACAGAGCTGGTATCTGAGCGTTTCATATGGTAAATCCGTTCCTGAGGGGTTTCCTGCACTGGAAATCAGACAATAAAGGATCTCAGCCCTTCATGTGGGAATGATACAGTCTTCTAATAATGTGCACACACCTCAGCCCTGGGGGAGGGGAGCGGGGGGTCTGGGGTCTCCAGCCAGGAGATAATGAGGGACCCATCTGTACATAATTCAGGGGTGGACACAATGCATCATCACCTTTGTTTCGGGTCATGTGTTTGTTCTTTGTATACTGGAAAAAAAAAAAGCTGAATAAAATGAAAGTTATTTACTTTTTTAAGATTTTTATTTCCCCTCTCTTTGGTTTTCACTTTTTTATTCCTTATTTGCGCTGTTTCCTTGGATTCTTGTTTCCTGTTTCCCTTCCCTTTCATCTCTTCCTCCTTTCTTCCTTTTTTTTTCTTTTACACTTTCTTGCTTTCTCTACCTCTCAATCTTTTATTCCACTGTTTGAACTTACTGTTTTTTCTCATTGCTTTATTTTTCTCTGCTTTTCTCCAAATTTAAAGGGATTTTTTTAATGAAAGCTTATTGCTAATTTTCACCAATTTCGTCCATGTTCCTTTGCTCCTTTCACACACCAGACCCTTGTTCTTGGAGGTAGAGATCCAGCGCTCAAACCATCACGAATCAGCCAGATATTACCTATCCACTCCTTCCTTCCTTCCCTTCCCCCTTCTTTCCCTCCTTTCTTACATACTCCTATTTTACTTCCTTAATTTCTTGTAATTTCTTACTCCCTGCTGTTTACTTCACTTTCCTTTATTTTCCTTCCTTCATCCCACTCTTGTAACTTCTTCATTCTCTCTCTTACTTTCCCTCCTTTCCTTCTTTCCGTTATTCTCTTCCATCTTTCTTTCTTCCCTCTCTTCTTTTACCTCTATTCCTTCTCTAAACATGTCCTTTTCTTTCCCATCCATCCTTCATTCTTTTCCTTTCCTTCCATCTTCTATTTATTTCTTCTTCTTTTGGCCTTTCCCTCAATCCATTTTTTTGTTTATTTCTTCCAGTGATTGAACATCCACAGATTAATCAGACATTAACTCCCCTCTCTTTCTTTCCTTCCTTCACTTCTCTCATTTCCTCCTTCTTCCCTTCCTTCCATTTTTCCTTCCTTTCTTTCTTTATTCATTAGTTTTCTCCTATTCTTCCTTTCTTCCTTTTTCCTCCTTCCTCTTCTTTGTTCCATCTTTCTTTCCATTCATTTTTTTCTTTCTTCCATCATTCCCTTCTTTTCTTGTTCCCTTTCTTTCGTCTTTCCATCCTCACTGATTCTTTCCTTATTTCCTTCCCTCTTTATTTCCTTCCTTCCCTCCTTTTCTTCCTTCATTCCTTCCCTTTCTTACTTCCTTCTTTCCTTCTCCCTCTTTCCCTTCTTCCTTACTTCCCTTGTTCTTTCCTTCATTTATTTTACCATTCCTTCCTACTTTACTCCCTCCCTCCTTCCTTCCTTATCTTCTTCCCTTCCTTTCTTCTTTTTTCATCCTTGCCTTTCTTTTACTTCTTTCCATTTTTTTGTATTCTTCCTTCATTTTTTTCCATTCTTCATTCCCTCCCTTCCTCCACTTTCCTCTTCTCTTTCCTCCTTCTTCCGACCTTTCCTCTTTTCTTCCATCCTTCTTTCCTTCGTTCCCTTCATCCTTCATCATTCCTTACTACTTTACTCCCTACCTCCCTCCTTTCTTCCTTCCTACCTTCCTTCCTTCTCTTCTTCCCTTTCTTTCTTCTTTTTTCATCCTTGCCTTTCTTTCTTCTTTCCATTTTTTTGTATTCTTCCTTCAATTTTTCCTTTCTTCATTCCCTCTCTTCCTTTCTTCCTTCCACTTTCCTCTTCTTTTTCTTCCTTCTTCTCTCCTTTCCTCTTTTTTTCCATCCTTCTTTCCTTCATCCTTCATCATTCCTTCCTACTTTCCTTCCTTCCTTCCTCCTTCATTCATTCTTTCTTTTTCCCTTCTTTCCTTCCATTTTTTTTTCTTACTTTGTGACGCCCTGGGCAAGCCAGGGGTCACAGGTCATTGCACCATCACACCCTACATCCCAGTTAGGAACACCAAAGCTAAACTAAAATCCTTGTTGCCTTCCTCCAGAGGCTGATGTTCACACCAGGGGGTGGGCCAGGCGGTTGGCTCCGCCCACCGAGGAGTTCACAGCTCTGGAGGCGGGAAAAACCAGTCAGTCAAGCTAGGGACGGAAAGGAGTAAACAGCTAAGATGAGCTAAGGAAGTGAAAGTAGTGAAGTAAAGTGGAGTAGTAAAGGAGGAGTAGGAGAAGTGGAAGGAAAGTGAGAACAGTTACAGAAAGGAAGCTTGAAGTGAGTCCAGCTGTGTGCAGGACAGAGTCAGCAAGGTCAGCAATGGTGGTGATTGTCTGAAGGGGGGACCGTTTGGAAGTTCCTGGAAGGACCGCGGACGGGTAGTGACCCGGCGGTCTGGAGCAGTGTACCAAAGGACAGTCAGCACCAGGGCAGGGGCCTCTCGGACCCCGGCAAGGCTAGGAGTCGCCATAATTTGCCAAATCCGTCAGTGATGGGGACGTAGATCCCCCAACAACCAAGTCCCGATTGAAGGCAACAGCCCAACCTGTACAACAGAGACACCGCCACTGCCAGGGCACCAGTTTCTGAGGGCCAGCGCCTGCGGGCAAAGAGTAGAGCTCCTCCGGTCCAGCTTGAAGCCGGGGAGCGGGTTACCGGTGGGAACCCATCGCGACCAACACACAACATTAGGTGCAAGGAAAAGGGACATCACCACTACCGACTGGGTGAGCAAGTGCAGCCGTCCGTGGGACCGACCAACCAGCCGTGTGGTTTACCGAGAACTGTGTCACTGTCTCACGCTGAGTGAGTACCACGGTGCCGCAAGGCACAGCGCTGCCCCCGCGTCCCTGCGCCCACCAGGCCCTGCATCATTCACATCATCACCGGGCCCCGGGATCACCAACCCCTACCCACGGAGGGGCAACACAACACCTAGCTGCTCCACATCACCACTCCCGGGATCCCCGTATTGAGCAGCGGTGGTGCTACAAATCACCACAACCGTGGGTGGCGTCACGGACATTATCCCAACACCCAAACACCCCCTTTCACTCACGGGCGAGGAGCGCCGCTCGAGAACCCCCGGGAACCGGCCCACAGCTCGAGCCACCACTGAGCAGCGGCAGCCGCCGGACCCGAGCAGAAGGGGTGAGCGTAGTGTGCTGACACCCTCCTCCCCGCCCGCGACAACTTCATCCCCTCCTTTTCTCCCTTTTTTCTTCTTTCCTTTTCCTTTTGTCGTTCCTTCCTCTCCTTCCTTCCCGCCTGTGATTCCCTCTTTCCCTGCCTCCTTTCTATCCCGTGCAGTCATGTTTTGTGCTTTTCTTCTCCTTTCTCACCTTCTTTCTCTCTGATGATGAACCCTCTGTCCTGATGATCCCGGGATCCTCGCCCTGTACCACGCTCGGGTTCCCGAGATCTGTCCTCCTCCGTGTTGTAATACAGAGGAATGATATTCATTATTTGTAGACTGCGCTGATTAGTTAATGGCTGATTTACCTGATTACAGAGCAGAGTAATTACACCTTGCGCTGGGAGCGGGCAGTGTCGGCACAGTGATGCGCTCACCTGCGTGCTGCGGATGCACCTGTGGATTTCGCACAATTTTCCTTTGTTCCCTTGTCTTCAGGGGGCACGGTGGCTCAGTGGTTAGCACTGCAGTCTTGCAGCGCTGGGGTCCTGGGTTCATATCCCACCAAGGACACCATCTGCAGGGAGTTTGTATGTTCTCCCCGTGTTTGCGTGGGTTTCCTCCGGGTTCTCCGGTTTCCTCCCACACTCCAAAGACATACAGATAGGGAATATAGATTGTGAGCCCCAATGGGGACAGTGTTCCTGATGTATGTAAAGCGCTGCGGAATATGTTAGCGCTATATAAAAATAAAGATTTCTTTATTTATTTTCATTTGTCTTTATTCCAGGGGTGACGCCTTGTGACGTGGCGTGACGCCATTGAATCCTGTTGCTCGCGGGATTATATTGTGGGGAGCAGTTGCCTTTCTAGTTATAGGGACTTTTTGGACTTTTTAACACTTTAATCTCCTTTTTTTCAGTGCCCCCGCGCTTCCTCAATCACCCCGCCAACCTGTTTGCCTACGAGAGTATGGACATTGAGTTTGAATGTGCCGTGTCCGGGAAGCCGCCGCCATCGGTGAAGTGGACCAAGAATGGCGAGGTGGTCATCCCCAGCGACTACTTCCAGATAGTGGTAAGTCCTCTGAATGTAAGGAGTCACTCCGCCAACCATGCCAACCACCGTGCTATATCCTTTGTGTTTAGTTTCTGTCCCAACATTTGCTACTTTTACAGAAAAGCTGACCCTACAGGGTGTAACCGTATGATGTGGTGCGTATCGGGGTCACCCCATAGATTTCAGAACCAGCACCCCACCTGAAGTGCCTGGGTCTGAATTGCAATACCATAAACAAATATGGGATCATTGACAATATGTCCTGGTGGTCTAGGGCAGTGGAAGAGTTAATGCCAGAATCATTGGTGATCTAGAGATTAATGTAAAAACTCCTTCTGGTCTATGATAAAAAAGGGGTTAATGCAATAATGGTTTCAGCCTTTAAATGGTTAATAAAATCAAAATCCCTGGTGGTCTAGAGCAGTGAAGGGGTCAATAATGGTAAGGCTCAATGTCAAAATCCCTTGCAGTCTAAAATCAATATCTGCATAATTTGGGATATACGGCCATTGATTGGTTGATATCCAAATCATTGGTGGTCTAACAAATAGAAGGGGTTAATCTTAAAATGTCTAGGGGAGAGACAGGTTAGTATAATGGTGGTTTGGGCTGTAAAGGTTTTAATAAAACCAGAATCCCCTGGTGATCTAGAGCAAACAAAGGGTTAATGACTGTATTCCTGGCTGTCTAGAGTAATGTAAGGATCAATGTCTAAACCCCTGGTGGTCTGGGGTTAATGTCTGCATAAGTTGAGGTTTACAGCAGTTGAAGGGTTAAAGTTTAAGGAACTCCTTTTCTCTGACAGTGAAGGGGTTAATCCTTTTTTTTTTTTTTTTTTTGCTGGTGGTTTCAGGCAGTACAAAGGTTAATTCTGAATCCTTGGTAGTCTGTAAAAGGGCAGAAATAGGGCCGACATCAGTATTCTTGGTAGCCTGAGGAAGAAAAGGGGTTAATGACAGTAGTACTGGTGGTCTAGGGCAGTGAAAGAAGTAATGATACAATTCTTATTTGCCTAGTGCAGAGATAGGGTTAATGACATTACTCCTGGTGGTCTAGGAGAGTGAGAGAAGTAATGTACAATTCTTATCAGTCTAGTGTAGAGATAAGGTTAATGGCAATGCTCCTGGCGGTGTAGGGCAGTGAAAGAGGGGATGTTACATATCTTATCAGTCTAGTGCAGAGATGGGGTTAATGACAGTAGTCCTGGTGGTCTAGAGCAATAAAAGAGTTAATGTTACATATCTTATCAGTCTCTCTAGTGCAGAGATGGGGTTAATTGCAATACTCCTGGTGGTCTAGGGCAGTGAAAGAGGGGATGTTATAAATCTTATCAGTCTAGTGCAGAGATAGGGTTAATGACATTACTCCTGGTGGTCTAGGGCAGTGAAAGAGGGGATGTTATAAATCTTATCATTCTAGTGCAGAGATAGGGTTAATGACAATGCTCCTGGTGGTCTAGGGCAGTGAAAGAGATCATGATACAATTCTTATCAGTCTAGTACAGAGATGGGGTTAATAACAATACTCCTGGTGGTCTAGGGCAGTGAAAGAGGGGATGTTATAAATCTTATCAGTCTAGTGCAGAGATAGGGTTAATGACATTACTCCTGGTGGTCTAGGGCAGTGAAAGAGGGGATGTTATAAATCTTATCATTCTAGTGCAGAGATAGGGTTAATGACAATGCTCCTGGTGGTCTAGGGCAGTGAAAGAGATCATGATACAATTCTTATCAGTCTAGTACAGAGATGGGGTTAATAACAATACTCCTGGTGGTCTAGGGCAGTGAAAGAGGGGATGTTATAAATCCTATCAGTTTAGTGCAGAGATAGGGTTAATGACATTACTCCTGGTGATCTAGGGCAGTGAAAGAAGTAATATTACAAATCTTATCATTCTAGTGCAGAGATAGGGTTAATGACAGTAGTCCTGGTGGTCTAGGGCAGTGAAAGAGGGGATGTTACATATCTTATCAGTCTAGTGCAGAGATGGGGTTAATGGCATTACTCCTGGTGGTCTAGAGCAATGAAAGATCTAATGTTACATATCTTAACAGTCTCTCTAGTGCAGAGATGGGGTTAATTGCAATGCTCCTGGTGGTCTAGGGCAGTGAAAGAGGTATTGATGCAATTCTTATCAGTCTAGTGCAGGATGGGGTTAATGGCAATGCTCCTGGTGGTCTAGGGCAGTGAAAGAGGTATTGATACAATTCTTATCAGTATAGTGCAGGATGGGGTTAATGGCAATGCTCCTGGTGGTCTAGGGTATTAATTCCTGTTGCTCAGGTAGAAAAAAAAGGGTTAAAGGAACACAGAATACAACCCTGTTGACTCTATCGGCTCCTCTTGACCTTGGGTGCGTTTTTTTGGTGCCGTTCCCCCGGAGCTGCGCTCGGAAGCTTCTGTGGTGTGGTATACGCCGTATACTTGCTCTGCTGCTCCCCGCAGACGGCTCAGATGTGATCAGATGCCAGCCATTTATCTCTTTCTTGAAAGGTTTTGCCCGTTGGCGAAAACAATTTCCATTAAACTTTTTTCCACCGGTGACGACTCCCACCGGGGCTGTAACGCAAAGAGGACCAAAGCTCCGGCAACGAGGACTAACAAGTTCAGGCGGCACGTCGCCCCCAGACACGCCGCGCGGCCCAGACCCGAGGACAAACAACACATTAACATGGCTGTGTGGTGTCTGCAGCTGAGATCTGCAATCATACAGGCGCGAGAGACCAATCGCTGCATGGCTGCAATCAGTGGGGCCCTTACTAAGGGGTGCCAATACTTATGCAAACATTGTTTTCTGCCTCTCCAATGCATTTAAAATTAGGCAACTTCATAACTGCTGCAGTTTATAGCAAAATGAGTATACCGTTATGTGTATACAGCTCCTATGCCGACCTATGGAGCTGGAAACACAAAAATATAGAATGATAATCAATACCTTATACTGCAAAGACATTTATTTCCAAGAACGTACATGGAAATCATGGGGCGCCATAACTGAAGTCCTAATTGCCCCCCCCTCCACACTGTATGCTGGCCCAACATAGCCCTCCACACAGTATGCTGGCCTCTACACCCCTCCACACAGTATGCTGGCCTCTACACCCCTCCACACAGTATGATGGCCTCTACACCCCTCCACACTGTATGATGGCCTCTACACCCCTCCAAACTGTATGCTGGCCCAACATAGCCCTCCACACAGTATGACGGCCTCTACACCCCTCCACACTGTATGCTGGCCCAACATAGCCCTCCACACAGTATGACGGCCTCTACACCCCTCCACACAGTATGGCGGCCTCTACACCCCTCCACACTGTATGCTGGCCCAACATAGCCCTCCACACAGTATGATGGCCTCTACACCCCTCCACACTGTATGCTGGCCCAACATAGCCCTCCACACAGTATGATGGCCTCTACACTTCTCCACACAGTATGGCGGCCTCTACACCCCTCCACACTGTATGCTGGCCCAACATAGCCCTCCACACAGTATGATGGCCTCTACACCCCTCCACACTGTATGCTGGCCCAACATAGCCCTCCACACAGTATGACGGCCTCTACACCCCTCCACACTGTATGCTGGCCCAACATAGCCCTCCACACAGTATGATGGCCTCTACACTTCTCCACACAGTATGGCGGCCTCTACACCCCTCCACACTGTATGCTGGCCCAACATAGCCCTCCACACAGTATGATGGCCTCTACACCCCTCCACACTGTATGCTGGCCCAACATAGCCCTCCACACAGTATGATGGCCTCTACACCCCTCCACACTGTATGCTGGCCCAACATAACCCTCCACACAGTATGATGGCCTCTACACCCCTCCACACTGTATGCTGGCCCAACATAGCCCTCCACACAGTATGATGGCCTCTACACCCCTCCACACTGTATGCTGGCCTCTACACCCCTCCACACAGTATGATGGCCTCTACACCCCTCCACACTGTATGATGGCCTCTACACCCCTCCAAACTGTATGCTGGCCCAACATAGCCCTCCACACAGTATGACGGCCTCTACACCCCTCCACACTGTATGCTGGCCCAACATAGCCCTCCACACAGTATGACGGCCTCTACACCCCTCCACACAGTATGGCGGCCTCTACACCCCTCCACACTGTATGCTGGCCCAACATAGCCCTCCACACAGTATGATGGCCTCTACACCCCTCCACACTGTATGCTGGCCCAACATAGCCCTCCACACAGTATGATGGCCTCTACACTTCTCCACACAGTATGGCGGCCTCTACACCCCTCCACACTGTATGCTGGCCCAACATAGCCCTCCACACAGTATGATGGCCTCTACACCCCTCCACACTGTATGCTGGCCCAACATAGCCCTCCACACAGTATGATGGCCTCTACACCCCTCCACACTGTATGCTGGCCCAACATAACCCTCCACACAGTATGATGGCCTCTATACCCCTCCACACTGTATGCTGGCCCAACATAGTCCTCCACACAGTATGATGGCCTCTACACCCCTCCACACAGTATGATGGCCTCTACACCCCTCCACACTGTATGCTGGCCCAACATAACCCTCCACACAGTATGATGGCCTCTACACCCCTCCACACTGTATGCTGGCCCAACATAGCCCTCCACACAGTATGATGGCCTCTACACCCCTCCACACTGTATGCTGGCCCAACATAGCCCTCCACACAGTATGACGGCCTCTACACCCCTCCACACAGTATGGCGGCCTCTACACCCCTCCACACTAAATGCTGGCCCAACATAGCCATCCACACAGTATGATGGCCTCTACACTTCTCCACACAGTATGACGGCCTCTACACCCCTCCACACTGTATGCTGGCCCAACATAGCCCTCCACACAGTATGATGGCCTCTACACCCCTCCACACTGTATGCTGGCCCAACATAGCCCTCCACACAGTATGATGGCCTCTACACTTCTCCACACAGTATGGCGGCCTCTACACCCCTCCACACTGTATGCTGGCCCAACATAGCCCTCCACACAGTATGATGGCCTCTACACCCCTCCACACTGTATGCTGGCCCAACATAGCCCTCCACACAGTATGATGGCCTCTACACTTCTCCACACAGTATGGCGGCCTCTACACCCCTCCACACTGTATGCTGGCCCAACATAGCCCTCCACACAGTATGATGGCCTCTACACCCCTCCACACTGTATGCTGGCCCAACATAGCCCTCCACACAGTATGATGGCCTCTACACTTCTCCACACAGTATGGCGGCCTTTACACCCCTCCACACTGTATGCTGGCCCAACATAGCCCTCCATACAGAATAATGGCCCAACATAGCCCTCCACACAGTATGATGGCCTCTACACCCCTCCACACTTTATGCTGGCCCAACATAGCCCTCCACACAGTATGATGGCCTCTACACCCCTCCACACTGTATGGTGGCCCATCTGAAGTCTTAATTGCCCCCCTTCCCTACAAAAAAGCCCCCAAAAAAAACAATATTATTCGTATTATTCAGCAGAGTCACAGAGGAACATATCGCACAACTTTGCAACCCCTAAAAAGTTATTTTCCATTGAAGACCCTATATTCCCCTTTATTCGCCCCCATGAACTATCGTATGAGGCCAACAAAAGTGCCACCCAAATACTGTATGATACCCCACACTAAATTAATCTACAGTACCCTCCACACATACAGTTTGAAGACCCTACTGTCGCCCCAACACAATGTATGATACCCCCACAGTGACCCCCAACACAGTATGATGGTCTCAACAGAGCCCTCCATACAGTATAATGGCCCCCACACCCCCTTCACACAGTATGATAGCCCCACATAGCCTTTCATACAGTATGATGGCCCCTATACCCCTCCACACAGTATGATGGCCCCACATAGTCCCCCATACAGTATGATGGCCCCTACACCCCTCCACACAGTATGATAGCCCCACATAGCCCTCCATACAGTATGATGGCCCCTACACCCCTCCACACAGTATGATAGCCCCACATAGCCTTTCATACAGTATGATGGCCCCTACACCCCTCCACACAGTATGATGGACCCACATAGCCCTCCATACAGTATGATGGCCCCTACACCCCTTCACACAGTATGATGGCCCCACATAGCCCTACATACAGTATGATGGCCCCTCCACCCCTCCACACAGTATGATAGCCCCACATAGCCCTCCATACAGTATGATGGCCCCTCCACCCCTCCACACAGTATGATACCCCACATAGCCCTACATATAGTATGATGGCCCCTATACCCCTCCACACAGTATGATAGCCCCACATAGCCCTACACACAGTATGATGGCCCCTATACCCCTCCACACAGTATGATAGCCCCACATAACCCTCTATACAGTATGATGGCCCCTACACCCCTCCACACAGTATGATGGCCCCACATAGCTCTACATACAGTATGATGGCCCCTACACCCCTCCACACAGTATGATAGCCCCACATAACCCTCTATACAGTATGATGGCCCCTACACCCCTCCACACAGTATGATAGCCCCACATAGCCCTACATATAGTATGATGGCCCCTACACCCCTCCACACAGTATGATAGCCCCACATAGCCCTACATATAGTATGATGGCCCCTACACCCCTCCACACAGTATGATGGCCCCACATAGCTCTACATACAGTATGATGGCCCCTATACCCCTCCACACAGTATGATAGCCCCACATAACCCTCTATACAGTATGATGGCCCCTACACCCCTCCACACAGTATGATAGCCCCACATAGCCCTACATATAGTATGATGGCCCCTATACCCCTCCACACAGTATGATAGCCCCACATAGCCCTACACACAGTATGATGGCCCCTATACCCCTCCACACAGTATGATAGCCCCACATAACCCTACACACAGTATGATGGCCCCTACACCCCTCCACATAGTATGATAGCCCCACATAGCCCTCTATACAGTATGATGGCCCCTACACCCCTCCACACAGTATGATGGCCCCACATAGCCCTACATACAGTATGATGGCCCCTACACCCCTCTACACTGTATTATGGCCCCAAATAGTCCTACACACAGTATAATGACCCCTACACCCTTCTACACAGTATAATGGCCCCTACATAGCCCAACACACAGTATAATGGCCCCTACACCCCTCTACACTGTATGATGGCCCCAAATAGTCCTACACACAGTATAATGACCCCTACACCCTTCTACACAGTATAATGGCCCCTACATAGCCAAACACACAGTATAATGGCCCCTACACCCCTCTACACTGTATGATGGCCCCAAATAGTCCTACACACAGTATAATGACCCCTACACCCTTCTACACAGTATAATGGCCCCTACATAGCCCAACACACAGTATAATGGCCCCTACACCCCTCTACACTGTATGATGGCCCCAAATAGCCCTACACACAGTATAATGGCCTCTATACCCCTCTACGCTGTATGATGGCCCCAAATAGTCCTACATACAGTGTAATGGCCTCTACACCCCTCTATGCTGTATGATGGCCCCAAATAGTCCTACACACAGTATAATGACCCCTACACCCTACTACACAGTATGATGGCCCCTACATAGCCCTACACACAGTATAATGGCCCCTACACCCCTCTACACTGTATGATGGCCCCAAATAGTTCTACACACAGTATAATGGCCCCTACACCCCTCTACACAGTATGATGGGCCCACATAGCTCTCCACACAAGTACAATGGCCCCTACACCTCTTCACACAGTATGATGGCCCCACACAGCCCTCCATACACTATAATGGCCCCTCCATCCCTTCACACGATATGATGGTCCCTACACATCAGAACAGAACACGTCATTAGAGAAAGCAGACACGCCCAAAGTGAGTGAAGACCATCCTCGTGTATCATTTTTTCATGTTCCTGCATTTTCTCCATTTTAGGGTGGCAGCAATCTGAGGATTTTAGGTCTGGTGAGGTCAGATGAAGGCTATTATCAATGCATCGCAGAGAATGAAGCCGGCACAGCGGAGACGTATGCGCAGCTCATCATCCCAGATCCCGGTGAGTACCCGCCACTAAATAAACCTGTAACGTGATCTTGACTACCCGCAGGGCCGCAGGGGTGGGTAACTGACAACTGCCCTTAATGCTATATTGACTGCGCTCATCTGGGTTGTCAGTTCCCTTCTCTTAAAGGGACAGGAGTTCTCCTAGAAGTAGGAATTACATGCAAAGCATCATGGTCACTCGTTATGGGGGCAAATGTTATTTTTATGACCCCACAGTACAACAAATCCTACTCGGCTTTGGCTCTCTATCTGCATATGTGGTAGATATGGTGTTACTGGAACTACAACTCCCAGCATTGCTGACATGCTAGAAGGAGTTGTACCTTCACAAGCTCGGGCATCTGCCCCCGTCTGATGCCAACATTACCCTAACCCAGTCAGGACAGACAACATTTACCATTTCAGCCTGCAATTAGTATCTTAATGTGGTTTACATAGGACTGCAAGTAAAATCCTACTATAGCTCTGCTACATTTGTAAATCTAAAACTACAGTTAAATGTAAAGATTTATCCTAATTTACAGGATTAGCCATGAGTGATGATGTAGCAGAGCTGAAGTGATAATGCAATGCGGATTTACATAGGACTGCTGGAAAAAACATACCATAGCTCTGCTACAATGATATATCCAGATTGGCTCCACATGGGTGATATTAGATGACCGACCCTGAAATAAAAAAAAGACTTTGTGATACTCTGTTGGGAGAGGTTTACGTTCTAGGTGTCTGTATATCGCCACCCAGTGGTTGTGGTGTGAATTGCAGCCTAAGAGGTTTTTCTGTAAACTTCCAATTACATGTGAACACATCTATAATACAGTGTGTCCACCCATATCCTGTCCACCGCCATTAACTTGAGAACGGCGGCAGCTATAGGCATAGAAGTGGTGTCTAGGTATAGTAAAGTAGCCATGCGCTACGCAATGAAACCACCTATAGCGCCACCTGGTGGAAAACAACAGAGTTAGCATTTTTATCTCGAAAACGGAACGAGATAGAGAAAAAAAGTGAATTAAAAAATGTAGAGCATCATCAATTCAATATGAATCGACACCTTGCATACAGAAATGCTATGATATGAAACCCTTGACCCCCCCCCAAAACACTGAATGCTGGTCACGCATATGGCGCTCATTTAACTTTGTGGCCCCCGTCAGCTGCAATGCACATCTGGACTCTGCACAGCATACTGTATCTTGCTGCACGTTGTGCAATATGGTAGGTGACACGTTTGCACAAGCATCTGTGATATGTGGTCGTAGGTCCTGCAATGTTGGTGGAGGGGTCGCATACACCTGCTGTGTGATGTGACCTCACAGAAAGAAGTCCAATGGGGTCAGGTCAGGTGAGCATGGAGGCCACTCCACCCAGCCACCATACCCAATGACTTGTAGGAAGGTCTCCATGAGGTATCACTTCACGTCCGCAGCCTTGTGCGTTTTACACGTTCTAATCATAGCACTTCTATATGCAAGATGTCGATTCGTATTGAATTGATGACGCCCTACAACTTTGTAATTCACTTTTTTTCTCTGTCTCGTTCCGTTTTCGAGATAAAAATGCTAACTCCGTTGTTTTCCACCAGGTGGCGCTATAGGTGGTTTCATTGCGTAGCGTATAGCTACTTTACTATACCTAGACACCACTTCTATGCCTATAGCTGCCGCCGTTCTCAAGTTAATGGCAGTGGACAGGATATGGGTGGACACACTGTATAAAATATCTGATTTTCCTTTTCCAATTGTTATATCTGACTCCCGGAGTCACATGTTTGACTTGTTTTTCTGGAATTTCTTTTATTCTCGGATAGTGCAGAACATAAGTTGGGATCCGCTCCTTAATTCTGTATATATCAGCCCAATCTGGAAACATTTATTAATTCATTAATTATTCAGCTGTTCTGGTCCGATGAAACCCAAAGAAACCAGCTTCTGTGAAGGCGGATGATGGGCGGGGGAAGGGGCCGCTCTCCCGGCTTCTCGCCTTCCACTCCACGTAATGAGAATTGCAATGTTACATCTAATTCTATGGACGCTCCTCGTAATTACATTCACAGCCCTCCCTGTGCCGGGATTATTCATTAGTATCTGCTGGTGGCAGAAAGAAGAAAATGGCAGGATTTCTATAGATATCAATAGATTTATACAAACAAGAAAAATGCATCATAAGCATCTATAGGGGGAAGGGAAGAAGAAGCCACGATAGATAGATAGATAGATAGAGGGATAGATAGAGGGATAGATAGATAGATAGATAGATAGATAGATAGAGGGATAGAGGGATAGATAGATAGATAGATAGATAGATAGATAGAGGGATAGATAGATAGATAGATAGATAGATAGATAGATAGATAGATAGATAGATAGATAGAGGGATAGATAGATAGATAGATAGATAGATAGAGGGATAGATAGATAGATGGATAGATAGATAGATAGATAGATAGATAGATAGATAGATAGATAGATAGATAGATAGATAGATAGAGGGATAGATAGAGGGATAGATAGAGGGATAGATAGATAGATAGATAGATAGATGGACAGATAGATAGATAGATAGATAGATAGATAGATAGATAGATAGAGGGATAGATAGAGGGATAGATAGATAGATAGATAGAGGGATAGATAGATATGTGAAGCCCCGCCGGTGTTGTATCAGTGCATACCTTCAGGGACTCCACGTAGCTGGTGCTGGTCACAGGTAGGGAATCTTCAGTGTTGATCGTGACGCCACTCTCAGATTTGCGGTCAGAGGGGACCGCCACTGCAGGTTAGAGGACGCCTGGGGCTGATGGTGGGTGCAGTCGGGTGTAGTAGCCTCCTGAGAGTGAGGCAAGCCCCAGGGCCCTTTGTAAAGCTGTAGTACCACAAGTCGCAGAATGACCACACACAGGCAGAGTGTCTTTCAGGGTTTTTACTCACTTCAGGTGGCAGGGTGAGTAACCCGGGCGTAGCTGGGATGAACCAGGTGGGAACCAGGTATCCTTCCGGCTGACTGTATGAGGGTGACTACAAACTCGCCTTCCTTAGCCCTTGGTGGTTTGGGGTGACCCCGACTTTGAGTCCCTATGGGGGTCACCCAGGGAAGATGCTCCAAGCCTCTCTCCCCTTCTTGTTTTGCCGTGTGCTTGTTCCCCGGGCCAGGCCACTCCAGCTTCTTGCCTCCTGTGACCTATGGGCCCTACTTGCGGTTACGTGGCTGCGGCTTTTGTAGTTGTGGTGTGGGCTGTAAGAGCCCCACACCGGCAGGTTTAGCAGGGAAAGGTGAATCTATCCTCGCTTCGGGATCTGCCGCCCGGTTGGGCCTGGTGCTCTCTAGAAGTCTCCTTACTTCCCACTCCGTGCACTCTCTAGCTGAAGCTGGCTTTCAGGCAGCACTTCTAGTTGACCGTTCTCCCCCGTCTGTAGTCACTGCGCGGGCGCTGTTAGACAGCAACAGCCCCACAGGTCTGCTCCTCACTGAGCCCTCTGGAGATCTGCTCTAACCGACTCACTGGTGGGTTTTTCCATCTCTGCTCTTTCTGCTGACATCTCCTCAGTCCGAGCTCCCAGCTCTAACTAACTCCTCCTATCTCTCTTTCCTTCCCCACTTGTGTCTGCCTACGCCACCTAGCAACCAGACTCTCCACCACACCCCTTGAGAGGAGATGGAGGCTTTTTAACCCCCTGCCACTATTCCAGTGGAGGTATAGGCTTTGCCCCCTCCTGGGATCCCCAGGGGTCCTCTCATGGGTACATGTGTGAGACCTGATCACTATGCGCCTGTGTTCCACACCCCTGTCAGCCATCTGGATTACCTGTATTGTACTGTCCCCAGCATGGGTGCAGTACTCAGTGGTGCCTGACCAGGTCAGGGGCGCCACATTCCCCCTTAGTTATCACCAGCACGTCCTCGGGCTGCAAGACAACATTTTAAAATGCATAAAACATTAAAACATGTAAAACATTTAAAAGCACCAGGTATCAGACATCACCACCCTCCACCCACAAGTCCGTTAACCCACCCAAAACCCTCTCACGTTGGCCGCGGCTTCAGCCACTTCTGGCAGGATGTAGAGGCGGCTTTTATGGGCTGGTGGTCTTCAGGGTATACCTGGCCTGGTGGATCCGCGCCGTCAACCTCTTCTGGCAGGATGCAGAGGCGGCCTCCACAGTTGGTGCTGACCAGGTACCCTCTTTGTGGTGGTGAGCCAAGGCCCCATAAACAGGCGTGCTCTCTGGTCGCAGGTGAGCCAAGGCCCTTTTCTACGGACGGGCCCCCCTGGTTGCAGACGAGCCAAGCCCCTAAACAGGCTGGCCCTGGTGGTGGTGCCACTGGTGTAACTATTTACACTGCGAGAGTTTGTGGCTATAGCAAGTTCATAGCCTTAAGGTTTATGGTTTTTCTCACAATAGTTTTTGTGGGCACATTCTTGAACTTTAAAACGTTGCAAACAAAACTTTCAAAACTTTAACTTCTGTACTTCTTTTCTGTACTTTACTTTACTCCTCTTTTTCACTAGGGCGAGGGCACGTTGGGCACTGGCACCTGTGACTTTCTTGCTCTTTGTCTCTTTCTTCATCTGTAGGATCTTTATCTTTCCGTTCTTGGTCTTCATCTGTTTCTACATCTGGTTCTTTATCTCTATCTTGTCTTTCTTGTCTTTCTTGTCTTTCTTGTCTTTCTTGTCTTTCTTGTCTTTCTTGTCTTTCTTGTCTTTCTTGTCTTTCTTGTTGCAGGGGATGGCTATAAGGTTTGTTGGGACATAGCGTTACGCCCAGAGCATACAATCCTCTTTCGCCTTGATGCAGGGTGAACTGAACGGAATCTCCCATCTTTAGATTTCTGCAAGGGTGTCCTCTTGGCAGATGAGCGTTCACATCTCTGCGGTTTACAAATATCCCTTCTTTTATTCCTGGTGCTACGATAAATCCATAGCCACTTCTCAGATTAAAGTCTTCCACTATGCCATAACACAGGGGTCCTCTGGCCTGGGCTTTGGACTCTCTTAACATACGCTTCTCCTTTAGGTCTCTGGCGGTGACTGCTCTCTGTTCAGGAGACTGTGGTGCTGGAGCAAACTGTGTTCTTCTGCGCCGTGTCTTGCGGGCTGGATCCATGCCTGTGGGCTCCCAGGTGAAGCTCTTAGGCAGCTCTTCTTCTGCAGAGGGGGTCAGGTCCTCCTCGTCCCAGCGGGAGTATGGCAGCATCTCCGGCTCTGAGTAGGAGTCTGCTGCGGCTGGCGTCGGAGTTAGCCCTTCTGCCTCCTGGCCTCCTCTCCCCCTTAGTTCTTCCTGGCACTCCTCTGATGGCAGGACTGGGGATGGACTTTCTCCTTCTGGCCCATGCGGGGGACTCTCTGGTGTAGCTGCAGGGGTTATCTGAATCTCCTCAGGGGTGCATGGGGGGCGCAGGTACAGATCCACCAACCACTGGGGAAACTTGGCCTCCATGTCGGCCCTCATCTGCCAGTATTCTTCCTCCAGCGTGGGCTTCCTATCAGAGACCTCCGGGGACTGGGGAGCAGTGTCAGCTCTGGCCTTACAGGCCGGGGTAAATGCTGAGGTAGTCTTTCCTTGGCGGGCCGCGCCTAGCATGGCGGCGGCCTGGTCTTGGCGGGCCGCGCCCTGTATGGCGGCGGCCTGGTCTTGGCGGGCCGCGCCCTGTTTGGCGGCGGCCTGGATCAGTGTCGCTGTTGCAGGGGGCTCTGTGCAGGCTGGGCTGGACGTCGCTGCAGCAGTCTGGGCTTGGCGGGCCGCGCCCTGTATGGCGGCGGCCTGGTCTTGGCGGGCCGCGCCCTGTTTGGCGGCGGCCTGGTCTTGGCGGGCCGCGCCCGGCATGGCGGCGGCCTGGTCTTGGCGGGCCGAGCAGGGCATCGCTGCGGCGGCCGGGGCTTGGCGGGCCGAGCAGGGCATCGCTGCGGCGACCGGGGCTTGGCGGGCCGCACCTGGCGTGGCTGCGGCCTGGTTCAGCGTCGCCGCGCCGGGCGCCTCTTCGGGGACCGCGGACGTGGCAGCAGGGGTCGGGGCACTTGCGCGGGCCGGGGCATCATTCGACTCACCCGTTGTTGGTAGCACTGGGGTCTGCGTCGTCACCGTCCCGCCTGACACCCGGCATGCAGCTCTCCCTTCATAGGCCCGAACCGCAGCGGTCAGCTCCTGCAGTTCCATCCGTTCCTCCCGAATCTGCTCCACGACCCGGGTCTCCAGCCGGTTGCAAAACTGGGCCAGCTCTCGGTACCACCAGGCAGCGGAGCCTGGTTCTGGGTTCCTGCGGTCAGACGCCATTTCTTCTGCGCCGTCTTCTGCACGGTCTCC